>NC_053028.1:270555167-270713220 GCF_003073215.2 Triticum urartu
AATCAGGTCGGGTTGCCAAGTGGCTATAAATAGCCCACCCCCACAACCATAAACGGTTGGCTGCTCAGATTGAGAGAACGGCTTTTTTCGTGTGAGAGCAACCCACCTCGAAGCCTTTGAGAGAGAATTCCTTGCGAGGATAAAGCCCTAACCACCCAGAGCCAAAGAGAATTGGGCATCACTTAAGTCTTCTTGTCTGAGTGATCTGAAGACTTATTACACTTGAGGACTGTGCATCCTCCAGCCGGTTAGGCGTCGCATTCTGAGCATCCAAGAGACATTGTGGATTGCCGGTGAACGAAGTATGTGAAGGTTTGGGAGTCTACCTTGAATACTTACCAGAGTGATTGGGCGAGGTCTGTGTGACCTTAGCTCAAGGGGAATACGGTGAGGACTGGGTGTCCTGAGCTGCGTGTTCAGGACTGGGTGTCCGGGACTGTGTGTCCTAAGGTTTAAATACCTAGCCGCCCCAACCAGACGTACAGTTGTCACAACAACTGGAACTGGTCCAACAAATCATTGTCTTCAACGAGTCACTGGTTTCATCTTCCCTTTCCTTAACTTACTGTTACTCCTTGTAAAGTCATTGTATGCCTGCACTATCTTTTGTCTTCACTGAGTGACTGCGTGTTCTGTTAGGCTTCATAATATCTTCCTACCTGATCCTTACTACATTGCTGCTATTAGTCATTGTGCTTTCACTCTATTGAATACTTGACTATGGCTTGCCTAGTGTAGTCTACCTTCCGCTGCATGGTAATAGGTTTATTTCTACCGTTTGTCTTCATAACTTCCATGTTTTGAAGACTTCCATAAAAATCGCCTATTCACCCCCACTCTAGTCGATATAACGCACTTTCATTTGGTATCAGAGCAAGGTGCTCCCTTGTTCTGTGTGATTCGGTTTAACCACCTGGAGTTTTAGCTATGTCGACTGCAGGGATAATTAAAGTCTCCGCTGCGTGCCCCGTCTTCGATGGAACTGAATATCCCTACTGGAAGAATAAGATGCGCATGCATCTTGAAGCCATTGACGTCGACCTATGGTATGTCGTCGAGAACGGCGTTCCCAAGGCTGGAGAAGGTGTCACTGCTGCTGATGTCAAGAAATTCGTTCAACTGGACTCTACTGCCAAGAATATCATTTGTGGTCATCTGACCAAAGGACAGTATGGCCGTGTGAGTGCCTTGAAGACATCTAAGCTAGTCTGGGACTGGCTCTCCAAGGTCAATGAAGGCATCTCAACCCAGAGAGATCAGAGAATCAGTGTCCTTCGCAACCTCTTCAACCGCTTCAAGCGAAATGACAATGAGAATGTCCAGCACACATTTGACCGACTCACTGACATCACAAATGAGCTTCAAGCCCTCGGCGCTACTGAGATCACCAAACATGAAGTCGTCAAGACGCTACTGAGATCACTTGATAGTTTGTTTGACATCCTAGCCCTGATGATTCAAGAACGTCCTGATTTCAAGACACTCAATCCGTCTGACATACTTGAGAGGCTCAATACACATGAGTTTCAGCTTTCTGAGAAAAGAGATATCTACGGTCCAAACTATGGGCGAACTCGTGCCTTGAAGGCAAAAGTTGTCTCCTCATCTGAAGAAGAATCTGACAGCAGTTCTGATGATCCTGAAGACATTGGAAGGGAACTTGATATGCTTGTGAAGAAGTTCCAAAAATTCACCAAGAAGAAAGGCTTCAGAAAGTCTTCCCGATCAAGCTCAAGGAATGATGAAGCTTCTGCTCACGACTACAAGAAGAAAACATGTCACAAGTGCAAGAAACCTGGTCACTTCATCTCTGAGTGTCCACAGTGGGCGATGAGAACAAAAAGAAGAAGAAGAGCAAGGAATATGACTCTGACGACAAGAAGAAGAAGAAATACTCAAAGTCTTCGTCCAAGTCTTCCTCAAAGTCTTCATCACACAAGAAGAGCTCATCTGGCAAGGCACGTGCGTTTGTTGGCAAGGAAATGGATTCAGAGGAGGAGTCCGCTTCTGAGGAGGCGGAGGTGGAGTCTGAGGAGGAGTCCGATTCAGGTGTCGCAAGTCTGGCTAAAGCATACGTTGCCAAGTCCATCTTCAACACTGAAGACAATGACTTCATCACCGACACCGATGCAAATGACAAGGACTACTCCGCTTCTACCTACCGCTTCATGGCACGCGGTGCCAAGGTAAACACACGCACTACTCACTATCAAACATCTAGTGACGATGACTCTGATTGTGGTTCAAAACCCAGTTACAAAACACTTGCTAAAATTGCAACTGAACAACAGAAAGCTATGGAACATATTCAAAAACTGTTAGACAGAAGCGATGATCTGTTAGGTGCTGAAATGACTCGATCTGAATCCTTAATTGAAGACATAAAAAATCTTCACGTTAAGTATCAGGAACTTGAAAGTCGTCATGAAACTCTCTCAACAACTCATGAAAAGCTTTCCTATGATTATCTTCAAAGGAAGCAAGATCTTGAGAAATTGAGAGCGTTTCATGAAGATCTTCAAAAGGAAAACGAGTCACTTCACGCCAAACAGATCAGTTCCGCTCAGGAGGGATTTGAACCACCATGTCTTAAATGCATTGAGTGTGATAATGCTACTTCTGTTGCTGAATGTTCTACTGCTACTACTGTTGCAATATCTTCATCTGTTGATGTGGTAACTAACCCCTCTGCTGAGGATACCACTGCTATTGCTGATGAGAATGCTAGGTTGAAGACATTGCTTGAAACAGGGATGTACAAAAGTCTTAAAGGGCATCAGACACTTTGTGATGTCCTCAAAAAGCAGATACTGAACCGAAACCCGAGGAAAGAGGGTGTTGGGTTCGTAAGGAAAATGAATGCTGATGGCTCTTACTAGAAACCTGAGCAGTACGCCAAAACCATGTGGGTTGCTGCAAAGGAACCTTCAGCAGACCCATCCAATCTATCTGGCTTCACTTGTGCTAACCCCATTATCATTGATGAATCCTTTGATGCAAACTATATACTGTTTAAGAATCAGAATGGTGAAGTGTTTGCCAGGTACATTGGTACTAACTGCAGGAATGGACCACCTATGAAGAAGATCTAGGTTCCGAAAAGGTGTCTGGAGAATCTTCCTGTGAATGTCATCATGACACCTCACGTGAAGAAGAAAAACCTCAGACCAAAGGCTTCATACGGTCCAAAGGCTTCATACCGACAGAGGACTCACTTGAGTCGCACTAATGCAAATGTTTTGCAGGGAAACCATACTCAGCCATATGAATATGAGAGTGGTTCATCAAACCGCCATGTTCATAAGACCAAGAACTATTGTGCTTATTCTTATGAGTACTATTGTCCGCCTGCAAGACTATTTGCTAGGGCTCCAAAGCCAAAATTCTCAGATGCTGCACTTAGACTTATTGCTTCTGAGCCACCCTTGAAGATGTGGGTGGCTAAGAAAGCTTAACTCTCTTTTGCAAGGAAAGGTCTCCAGCAGAAAACCAAAATCGTCTGACACCATTGCTGGGGACCTTAAACATCTTGTAGGGCGCAAGATCAAATGCCCAAATGGTCTTACTATGTACTTCGTTCCTGAATCGCTTGCTACTCTCCCTATTAGTCCTAATCTGGATCTAAGCTTTCATAACCCACTGGTTCGTCAAATGTTTTTGCTTCACAATGCTCTTGGTGAAGCCTATCCCCCTAACTGCACTGTAGGGTACGACACCAACGTCTTCAGAATGGATTATTGATAGTGGGTGTACAAATCACATGATTGGCAAAAGAAGTCTTCTTATGGACTCAACCTTACGTCCATGCGATAAGAGCCACATCACATTTGTTGACACTGGTAAAAGTAAGGTATTGGGTCTAGGTAGAGTTGCAATCTCAAGGGATCAACACATGGATAAAGTCATGCTTGTTGAATCCCTTGGCTTCAACTTAATGTCTGTCTCAATGCTTCGCGATTTGAACATGATCGTAATATTTGGAAAATATCGTTGCCTTGTACTAATGGAATCTGACAAGTCTCTAGTGTTTGAAGGGTATCGAAAAGATGATTTGTATGTGGTAGATTTCTCAGCAGGACCACAGCTTGCCGTATGTCTTCTAGCAAAAGCTTCAGAATGCTGGCTCTGGCATCGGAGGCTTGGGCATGCTGGCATGAGGAACCTCCACACCCTGGCAAAGAAGAAGCATGTCATAGGCATCGAGGGCGTCAAGTTCAAGAAAGATCACTTATGCGGTGCCTGTGAGGCAGGGAAGATGACGAGGGCCAAACATCCCTCGAAGACAATCATGACCACTACTCGACCCTTCGAACTGCTTCACATGGATCTTTTCGGTCCCACTCATTACTCAACTCTTACTACTACTGCATGCCTCTATGGCTTCGTTATTGTTGATGATTACTCTTGATACACTTGGGTGCACATAATCCTTTACAAGACTAAAGTGCAGGATGTCTTCAGACGCTTCGCCAATCGAGCTATGAACAATTATGGCGCCAAGATAAAGCACATCAGAAGTGACAATGGCACTGAATTCAAGAACACTGGCCTTGATACATATCTTGATACCTTGGGCATCACACATGAATTCTCAGCCCTGTACACGCCACAGCAGAATGGCGTCGTCGAACGCAAGAACAGAACACTCATTGAGATGGCCAAAACGATGCTAGATGAATACAAGACCCCAAGAAAATTCTGGCCTGAAGCCATTGATACTGCATGCCATACAATCAATCGTGTTTATCTTCACAAGCTTCTGAACAAGACATCTTATGAGCTCCTTACTGGCAAGAAGCCAAATGTCAGTTACTTCAGAGTATTTGGCACAAGGTGCTGGATCAAGGACCCACATCACACCTCAAAGTTTGCACCAAAAGCACATGAGGGTTTTATGCTTGGATATGGAAAGGATTCGCACTCCTACAGAGTCTTCAATCTCTTTCATTACAAAGTGGTTGAAACAGTGGATGTGCGGTTTGATGAGACCAATGGTTCACAAAGAGAGCAACTGCCAAATGTGCTAGATGAAGTTCCATCCAGTGAATCAATCAAGCTAATGGGAACTGGAGAAATTATACCTTCTGAAGCTCATCCTGAAGAAGAACTTATCATCTCAGCACCTGATCAACATGAAGACAATGCTCAGCCTGAAGACATTCCTTCTAACAACGACAATGATCAGCAAGAGCAAAGTCTTCGCCCTGTACATCCTTGCGTTGCAAATGAAGTGCAGATTGAAAGAATAATTGATAGCATCAATGCACCCGGTCCACTCACTCGTTCAAGGGCAACTCAGCTAGCAAATTTCTGTGGGCACTTCGCATTCGTCTCAATAACAGAACCCAAGAAAGTTGAAGAAGCCTTCATGGAACCTGAATGGATCCAAGCTATGCATGAAGAGCTTCAACAGTTTGAGCTGAATAATGTATGGGAACTAGTTAAGCGTCCTGATCCACGGAAGCACAATATAATAGGCACCAAATGGATATACCGCAACAAGCAAGATGAGCATGATCAAGTTGTCAGAAACAAAGCTCGTCTCGTTGCTCAAGGATATACTCAAGTGGAAGGCATTGACTTCGATGAAACATTTGCTCCTGTGGCTAGACTTGAAGCCATACGCATACTGCTGGCCTATGCAAATCATCACAACATACTTCTATATCAAATGGATGTGAAGAGTGCTTTTCTCAATGGCAAGATTGAAGAAGAAGTGTATGTTGCACAACCGCCTGGCTTTGAAGATCCAAAACATCCTGACATGGTATACAAGCTCAACAAGGCACTGTATGGCCTCAAACAAGCCCCTCAGGCCTGGTATGACACACTCAAATACTTCCTGAAGAGCAAAGGCTTCATACCTGGTTCCCTAGACCCCACTCTCTTCACGAAGACATATGATGGTGAACTGTTTGTGTGCCAAATATATGTGGATGACATTATCTTCGGCTGCACCAATCAGAAGTACAGTGAAGAGTTTGGATATATGATGCAAGAGCAATATCAGATGTCCATGATGGGAGAGCTGAAGTTCTTCCTCGGTCTTCAAATACGACAACAATGCAACGACATCTTCATATCTCAAGAGAAGTATCTCAAAGATTGCCTGAAGAAGTTCGGTATGCAAGACTGCAAAGGCTTCACAACACCAATGCCAGCCAAACATCATCTGGGTCCCGACGACAATGGTAAAGAGTTCAATCAAAAGGTATACCACTCCATGATTGGTTCTTTACTTTATCTATGTGCATCTAGGCCAGATATTATGCTTAGTGTTTGCATGTGTGCTCGATTTCAAGCGGCACCAAAGGAGTCGCATCACTTAGCTGTGAAGCGAATTCTTCGATATTTGGCTCACACCCCAACTCTAGGATTATGGTATCCAAAGGGCTCAGAGTTTGATCTGGTTGGATTCTCGGATGCTGATTATGCTGGTGAAAAAGTTGATCGCAAGTCTACATCAGGCACATGTCACTTTCTGGGACGATCACTTGTATGTTGGTCTTCAAAGAAGCAGAACTGTGTATCTCTCTCCACTGCTGAATCTGAATACATTGCTGTTGGATCTTGCTGCGCTCAGCTTCTGTGGATAAAGCAAACACTCAAGGACTATGGCATTCATCTGAAGCAAGTGCCACTTTACTGCGACAACGAAAGCGCCATCAAGATCGCCAACAACCCAGTTCAGCACTCGAAGACAAAGCACATTGAAATTCGTCATCACTTTCTGAGAGATCATGTTGTGAAGGAAGATATTGATATCATACACGTCAACACTGAAGAGCAATTGGCAGATATCTTCACCAAGCCCTTGGATGAGAAGAGATTTTGCAAGTTACAGTGTGAGCTAAATATCCTAGAATCCTCAAATGTCCTGTGATCAGGCACACATCCTAACCCTTATGCATATTGATGACTTAGATGTGCAACACACGAAGTAAAGTATATCTTCAATCAATGAAGACATACATTCTAAGTGTGAATACATTAATGTGGAATTTGACTTCGGAGCGCCATGATAATTATGCGCCGTGTCTAGGTCTAATACTTCCTATACGGTGGGTAACGCCACCACCAAATGTTCTATTTTGAAGTGTTTCACTCATGGCGTTACCTTGCAATGTCTTCACATTTGGTTTGGCTTCAATCTCAACACATCTTCATGATTATCTTCACTATGTTGATTATATAGATATATATATCTGTTAGTGTTCTGTCCTCTACAGCATTCACTTATAGCTATGTCTTCATTGTTGAATATTTCGAACTAAGTGAATGTGATCGGACCCTAACCTCTCTATGCTTTCTATCTCAAATTCTATCTCTCCAAATCATATGCATTCTATTGAAACTGTTGAATGTCTTCTCTGCGTCCTTGTCAGCAGAAGATACAGAGACAACCATTAAGTCCGTTTTCAATGCTCATTCCTCCACATGAAACCCGGAGAAGTAGGAACGACCACCCGACAATCAAGGCGTGCGTGGGACATGGAACAAACCCCAAAATTCCGCATAATGGCCACGTGTTCCTCAGATGCGAATCGCCAGGGGCACCTGTGTAATAGCGCAGTGCCGCCCATGTACCTATAAATACACACTTCACAGCGGTCATTATCTCTTCTTCCACTCTCACACGAACCCTAGCGCCACCGCTAGCCCTCGACGATGCCGGCGACGAAGCGCTTCGCTGCTGCAACCTCTCCGACGCCGTCTTCACGCCGACCGCGGACATCGTCCTCTCCGCCGTCGCCGTAGGTGTCCTCCGTCGCCAAGTTAGGGCACGGAAGATCGAACTGCTCGGCCTCATCTTCCACTCCGTCTAGCAGTTCTTAGTGTGGTAAATAAAACTTCCTTTTTATAGCACCGTTGATCCTATGGATATGTCACTTTCTACCACAAGCAGTTTCTATTCACACAAGTTAGATCTCTCTCATACTGCATCTCATAACATGCCTAGTATATTCACTTGTGCTTCACAAAGTAGTTAGATTCCTCACTTGTACTGATCTGCGGATTCGTACAAATCTGGAACCAACTCCTTATCTATGAGTGAATGTCTTCGCACGATGAGGTCAATGTCTTCTAAACTGATTTATCTTCAAAATCTTCTGAGAATGCATATGACCTCTTCCCCTTCCCTCGCACCTTAATGCTGTCACAAGTACATGTCCATGGGAGAATCCTTTGGTTCTCATAGTCTGCATTCATTTGCAGAATTCTTACAGCATCACATAAATTCTCCCGAAGCCAGTTCCTGTTGGTCCAGCAAGAGAAAACCTTTGAAGCCTTTGAACGTGTTGAAGCCTTTCAAGTTAAAGTTTATGGCTTCAAAGAAAGCAGCAAGGAAGGGTGGTAGACAGTGTCGTGGCGGAACATCCAGAGATCTGCCAGATGAACTCTCAGAAATGTACAAGACAGATCCTGAAGAGGATTACAATCAGCGCAAGACCCGAATCCAATGGATTCGAAGATATTGGGCAGAACAATGGTTCAAATACCGATTTGTAACCCAAGAATATGCCGAGAAAAATGCCATCAAGAGACCGTGGGGAGACATCCAATACAAGAATCTTCTACCCAGGTCCAGAGATGAAGCCATTGCTCAAGGCTTCTATCCCTGCATGGTCCATGGGCCACAACCTGCTGATGCACACCCATCGTCACTACTATGGTGTCATGACGACAATCTGTTCAAGCGCAACTTCCAGTTTGCCCAGAACTCAGCGAAGGAGAACAAGAAGACTTTTGGGTTAGACTTCAACCCTGGTCCCTCAGCACCAAGGGCAGATGGCACACGTGATGCAGAACCCAATGTCATCGGCCCATTCTACAACCTTGAAGGCCTCATCACCCGCATCTTAGTTCAAGGGACTACAGTGAATGAGCCTACAGCTGCAGCTGAATCAGATGAAGCGCCTGCAGCGCTGAAGACAAAGAAGCTGAAGAAGGCTAAAGCTTCAAAGCCTGCCCCTTCACCAAAAATAGCACGGGCGAAGCCACTGGCAACTGCACCTCCTGAAGACAGTGTGCAGTCCGAAGACTTATCTTGCATCTCCAAGCCCCAAAAGGCCAAGATGCCTCTGCCACACACCGGCCAAGAGCTAACTGCTGCTGCCATTCTGCGCAATGACGACATTGATCTATCAAGTGATGAAGATCTTGCAGATGACGCTCTTGAGCAACTCATCAAGAGCAAAGAAGAAGCGGAAATCTTCAATGATCTGCCTCTCTTTGATGTAACCATCATACACAACTTCATTGATGAGTGGTTCGACACGCCAAACATTAGCTTTGAAGATCTGTAGCTACCCATTGGCCTCAGTGTCGCCTTCCAAGGCGCAATTGCTTTAGAGCTAGCTATTGCCCAGCGCATTGTTGAACTGAAGCAAAAGATTGACTATGAAAAGGCTCAGTTCAAGAAGCATATGGCCAAGCTCAATGTGCAAGAAGTGAAGAACTTCAAGATCATGATGCACGAGCTCAAGGAAGCCTTTCTGAAGAAACGTGCAGAAGCTCAGGGTTCGCGTGAGCGCATGAAGACTCTGGCTGACAGATGTGTGCAAGCCTATAATGAGGCTGAGAAGCGCAAGGCCCTTGGGCGTCCTGGCATCGACCCCAGGATGGCCGCAAAGAAGAAGAAAAAGCCTGCTACGGCTGAACCCAAAGCACGAAGGCAGGAAGCAGTTCCGATTGTCTTCCCAACTAGACTGACTGGCTCGAAGCCAAAAAGCCGGTCAACCGCTTCAGAGCTCAAGAAGACAAGGACTGCTGAGGCTGAAGCCAGGAAGAGGAAACATTCTGAAGCCTCTCCAACTGCCCCCTCCAAGAAGAAGAGGAAGACCAAGAAAGATCGGGCTGCTCCCACAGAGCCCTTGATAGTTGAACCCATTTCTATGGTCTATCCTAAAGCTGAACGCCAACTAACTATCCATGAGCCTGCTTCCACAGAGGCTCATGAAGCTAAAGACTTTCCAGCAGCTGATCCCATCGCTGCTGAAGACATTAGTCAACATGACAATGTAGAAGATGGTGCAGTCCTTCCTCAGAACAGCGAACTCATCAGCATTGGTCGTCCACTGACGCCAATTGCACAGGATGCTTCATGGGCAGATCACCCACAAGAGGAAGAAAACTATGAGGCCCAGCCCACTCCAACTCCAAAGGCGTCGCCCGTGTTGCGCAGGCTTCGCAAAGGCCCAAGGCCTCAAGTCTCTGCTGAAGACAATCCAGCTGCATCAGCCGCGGAAGAAGAAGTCCCACAAGTTCCCACTCCCCTGTCCCACCAAGAAGCAGTTCTCAAGGAGAACGTGCTTGTGACCAACCCTCCAGCTCGTCAAGTGGAGGATGAAAATCTTGCGGCTGCCACAACCACCAATGAAGCTAATGTGGAGCCCTCCCCAACAGAAGAAGACAACGAAGCCACTGATCCCGTCACTTCTGTTCCTGAGTCTGCTGCCGGTCCCCAGTTTGACTATCATGTCGAGCACATGCCTCAGGTACAGAAGCCAATCCCAAGATTGCCAAGGTTCCCAGGTCCTGCATCGGCACCTGGCTCCTTCAATATCAATGGCTTCAGGGCAGACAACACATTCTTCGATAGCTCCAGGAACCCCTACTCAAGGGAAAGGATATCATCTGATCGGTTCTGGAGCTATCCTCAGTGAAGCTATTACTCATGCATTCTTTACAACCAAGGTCGCATCTTCCCACACAAGCGCCTTGACATTGAAGCCATAGCTGGTCTGCCCTGTCTGGAAGAAGCTTTGGATTGCTTCAAGGAAGTTGGACTACTGCCGTTCGTTACTGACCAAGAGCATTGGAATGAAGAGCTGCTGCTCCAATTCTATGCCACACTTCATATCCGCGGGTACAGCAGAGATCCGAAGACTTGGGTCCTGGAGTGGATGACCGGGAACGTTCATCACGAAGCCAATGCATTTGACATCATTGAGCTCACTGGTTTGCCCACTCCTGGCGATCTCTACGAGCATGGCTGTCAGCTGCATAGTGAAGCTATTGAGAGCATCTTTAAGAGGCCGAAACCTGATATGAGTCAGATGCTCAGCATGATGAAGCCATTGCCCCAAGATGCTGCTTATCCAACAGAGTTCTTCGTTGAAGACCTTGAGTATCTGCCAAGAACCATCTATCACATCATCAGGCGAACTCTCTGGCCCATCAAAGGGCACTCTCCAAATGCCAAGCTTGAGGGTGCAATGAAGACTTTGGTCTTCTATATTCTCCATGGAAAATGCTTTAATGCACAGGACTTATTCATTCGCCAACTTGCTGCATCAGGCTCTGATCTGTTTGGCTTGAAATTCTACGCCCCATGTGTAATGTGGCTAATTAAACTTCACTCCGATATCTCATATCAGCCATCTGCTCGCAATCATAGGATTTTTCTGCTTGATGTGGATATCTCTACTGAAGCCATCTATCCTAAGCCTGCAAAGGAACCTCTAAGTCTTTAGAATGCAGAGCATCAGAGTTTCTCACAGAACATTGAAGGAGTTGAAGCAGTCACTCGGGTGTATCCTTTGGCTGGCACTACACGTGCACCACACCCTGCGTCTACTGAAGCCACTGATAGTACAACTGCTCCAAGACCCAAGAAGCGCACTCGTGTTCTCAACGACCGAGAGCTTCTTGTGGCTCTTCATCAGAAACAGGATAGGCATCATGACTGGCTGATGCGTCAGATGAAAAGCCTCTTGGTGGAAGTTAATCGCATTCGCAATCTTGCCACCAAGAATGCTTTCGTTGCCCATGAAACCTGTCGCCGTACATGGAAAGGGCTAATGATGATGTGTTCTGAAGATGATCTCCAAGAGGATGGCTTCACTGAGCGATTCAAGTTTCACTCCACACCTCCTCGAAGAGCTGTGCTGCTAGGAACTCCACCCCTTGAAGACTCCGAGTTCTCTTCATCTGCTGCAACAGTGACTGCCAGAGTTATCAAGGATGAAGATGATGCTACTTCACCACCACCTCCTTCAGCATGCGTCAACTCTGCTCCAAGCTCTTCAGCACCGCCAAACACCACCAACGACCCTGCTACTTCACCTACACCGCATGGGAACGAGTAGATACTCTATGTCTTCAAACCTTTTTGGTCCTTACTGACAAAAGGGGGAGAAGCATATGAGGTTGATAGTCTTCAAGCGGGTCCATATGGGCGGGTGCTTTATATTTTGCTTCGTTCTTACAACTCTTGTTTTGCTACATTTGGTTCTTTGAGTTGTAACACTTAAACTCGATGGTCGTCTGCTACTTATCTGCCACTTTGTTTTGTGATGATAAATTCCGCATGTGCGACGATAAATTCCACACTTAGATCATTCCGCAGACGTCCATTTTCCATTATGCATTGTCATTATCTTCATATACTTTCACATGCATAGTGGATTGTCATCATAAGTTGAAGTGGATCTCCACAAGTACAACCTGCCATGTGCATTTGCATTCCAAAAGCAAATTACTTATATGCACATCTTCAGGGGGAGCCCTTGCAACTTATGAAGACAATTCCTTATCCTTTACAATTTCACATATTATATTCCCCGTTGAAAACTTCAACTAGTTTGTCATCAATCACCAAAAAGGGGGAGATTGTAAGTGCATCTAGTGCCACCCCTAGTTGGTTTTGGAGTATTGACGACAAACCTAGTTGAGGGACTAATGTGTTTGTGAGAATTGCAGGATAACACAGGTAGAAGTCCCTCATTGATTCGGTTTTCCTACCAGAGATGACCCCTAAAAATGTATGAAGACATTGAAGTCAAAGGTGGTATATGAAGATATTCACATTGAAGACTATGACAAGAGAAGACACCACATGAAGCCTATGGAGCTCGAAGACTTAGATCTTTCGTAGTTTTTTTTTGTGTTGAGTCATAGGAACCACCGTACTATTAAGTGGGGTCCAAGAGAACCAGTCAGAATGACTGAAGTGATGCCTAACCAAAACCTATGTCTTCAAGTGAAGACTATGAGAGCGAATCTTGTCCAGAGTCGGACAAGTCAGCTTTGCTTGTAGCCCAAGTAAAGTTGCCGTGTGAGTTTGAAATCTGACCGTTGGAACACGTGTCAGTTCCTTAGTGACCCAGGGTCATTTCGGACAAATCAGGTCGGGTTGCCAAGTGGCTATAAATAGCCCACCCCCACAACCATAAACGGTTGGCTGCTCAGATTGAGAGAACGGCTTTTTTCGTGTGAGAGCAACCCACCTCGAAGCCTTTGAGAGAGAATTCCTTGCGAGGATAAAGCCCTAACCACCCAGAGCCAAAGAGAATTGGGCATCACTTAAGTCTTCTTGTCTGAGTGATCTGAAGACTTATTACACTTGAGGACTGTGCATCCTCCAGCCGGTTAGGCGTCGCATTCTGAGCATCCAAGAGACATTGTGGATTGCCGGTGAACGAAGTATGTGAAGGTTTGGGAGTCTACCTTGAATACTTACCAGAGTGATTGGGCGAGGTCTGTGTGACCTTAGCTCAAGGGGAATACGGTGAGGACTGGGTGTCCTGAGCTGCGTGTTCAGGACTGGGTGTCCGGGACTGTGTGTCCTAAGGTTTAAATACCTAGCCGCCCCAACCAGACGTACAGTTGTCACAGCAACTGGAACTGGTCCAACAAATCATTGTCTTCAACGAGTCACTGGTTTCATCTTCCCTTTCCTTAACTTACTGTTACTCCTTGTGAAGTCATTGTATGCCTGCACTATCTTTTGTCTTCACTGAGTGACTGCGTGTTCTGTTAGGCTTCATAATATCTTCCTACCTGATCCTTACTACATTGCTGCTATTAGTCATTGTGCTTTCACTCTATTGAATACTTGACTATGGCTTGCCTAGTGTAGTCTACCTTCCGCTGCATGGTAATAGGTTTATTTCTACCGTTTGTCTTCATAACTTCCACGTTTTGAAGACTTTCATAAAAATCGCCTATTCACCCCCCTCTAGTCGATATAACGCACTTTCAAGATCAGATATTGAAGAAGCAACACGGTCGTTGGATTAACATCCAACGGTCACTGCTGCTAGAATCGTTTGTGGAATAAGTTGACAATGCCTTTCGTACACATCAACCTAGTAGACCCACAAGTCAACCTCCAAATTTGTCCCAAACAGCATACAACCCGAAATTTCTAGCCAGATTCAAACTAATTTAAAAACTAAACATACTTTAGTTTAAATCTAATGAAATTTTACCCGCATAAAAACAATGAAATTTAAAATATCAAAATCCGAAAGAAAAAAGTATTTTGGAACTAATTGCATGTTTGATGTATTTTTTCATTTTACAGCCCATTTAATATTACTTATAGCCCATTTTTATTACTTATAGCCCATTTTCTAGGCAAAATGCATCCCTCCTCGTCTTGAAAGATTTCCAGCCCAGCAGGGCGTAGAAAAACAAGTAGGCCTAGGTTGGTTATTCTGCAAAAAAAAAAGCTGGGCTAGCCATTTTCAGAAAGGAAAAAAACAAACTGGGCTGGTCATGTGCTAGACAGACCACAACTCCCGAACAACCCAGTTGATACCCTTCTTCGTTCCGAAAAAAATTACTGTGCGCGCTGCTGGGTCCCTACTGTCATCCTCACCATGTACAGTCATCTCCTTATTCCTCTCGGTTGTTGACCATGTTGACAACACCGGAGGGCGGTTCCGCGGCGAGCGAACCAAGGCGGAGGACGATGGTGAGGCATCGGATGGGAAAGAACATGAGCCGGGGAAGATGCACAGAGTTTTAGGGTGCGATGTGGCCACGATGCGTGCACGGAAACACAACCAGCCGTGGGAGGCGGGAGTAGGCGGTCCCGCCGGCACTAGTTTGGCTTTGGCGGCTGGAGGAAGAAGAGACTGAAGAAACACGACAGACATTGAATGTCAATCCAATGGTCAAGGTTGGCACAATCATTTGTTGACTAAGCTGACACCAAGTAGCATACTTTTTTATATATAGGAAAAAAAGAAAAACTGGGCTCGTTCGCCTGATAACATTCCCGAAACTGTGACCGTTCGATTTTGCGATGCAACTAATACTGCGAGGAAAATGCGTTCGTCTTCCATCCTCTCCCAGGGAACGTTCGCCACATAAGTGACTAGCACCCTTGGTTTTCAACTGAGAGGTTTGGGTTCGAGTCCCAGGAAATCTCAATTTTGTCCTCCTTCCTTCCTCGCAAAAAAAGAAAGAAAATCAAAGACTTGAGAAGGCGTACAAAACAAGCTAGTGTACCGGTAAATAGACGTTGCTGAGTTTTAGAAAAAAGAGAGATGTGCTCCTGTAGCTGGTTTGAATCCAAACATAGACTATGACTATATATGGTGCTATGCTACTCTGCAAGTAATGAAACTGACATATCCAATGTTCGCCTCTCCTCTTCTCTACTTACTCTGCCTAGCATCAGAAGCTCTGGCCGCAACAACCATGTCCGCTGGCTGCTCGTCCACCTGCTCTTCAGCAGGCAACAACCAGATATGCGCCAAGTCGCCGCCCGTACCATCGCCTGTGTGTCTCATCACACCCCCGCCGGCACACGCACCGCAGCCGGTGTTGGGGAACGCAGTAATTTCAAAAAAATTCCTACGCACACGCAAGATCTGTTGGGGAACGTTGCAGAAAACAAAAATTTTCCTACGGTTTCACCAAGATCCATCTAGGAGTTCATCTAGCAACAAGTGATTAGATGCATCTACGTACCTTGTAGATCGCGAGCGGAAGCGTTCAAAGAACGGGGATGATGTAGTCGAACACGACGTGATCCAAATCACCGATGATCTTAGCACCGAACGGACGATGCCTCCGCGTTCAACACACGTACGGAACGGATGACGTCTCCTCCTTTCTTGATCCAGCAAGGGGGGAAGAGAGGTTGATGAAGATCCAGCAGCACGACGGCGTGGTGGTGGATGCAGGGCGTCACAGTAGCAGGGCTTCGCCTATACTACGAGAGAGAGACGTAACGGGGAGAGAGGAAGCACCAAAGGCTGAGGTATGAAGTCCTCCCTCTCCTCAACTATATATAGGAGGGCCAAGGGGGGGGGGGTGCGCCAGCCTAGGAGATCCAATCTCCTAGGTGCGGCGGCCAGGGGAGGTTTCCCTCCCCCCCAAGGCACTCAGGGGTGCCTTCCACTAGTGGGACTCCTCCCCCATGGAAACCCTAGGCGCATGGGCCTATAGGGGCTGGTGCCCTTGGCCCATATAGGCCAAGGCGCACCCCCTACAGCCCATGTGGCCCCCCGGGACAGGTGGCCCCACCCGGTGGGCCCCCGGGACCCCTCCGGTGGTCCCGGTACAATACCGATAACCCCGAAACTTGTCCCGATGGCCGAAACAGCACTTCCTATATATAATTCTTTACCTCCGGACCATTCCGGAACTCCTCGTGACATTCGGGATCTCATCCGGGACTCCGAACAACATTCGGGTTACTGCATACACATACCTTCATAACCCTAGCGTCACCGAACCTTAAGTGTGTAGACCCTACGGGTTCGGGAGACAAGCAGACATGACCGAGACGACTCTCCAGTCAATAACCAACAGCGGGATCTGGATACCCATGTTGGCTCCCACATGCTCCACGATGATCTCATCGGATGAACCACGATGTCGAGGATTTAATCAACCCCGTATACAATTCCCTTTGTCAATCGGTATGTTACTTGCCCGAGACTCGATCGTTGGTATCCCGTAGGTAAATGTAGAGGTAGCGTGCCGACGGCGATCACATCGACCTTGGAACCATTCCCGACGCGCATCGTCACCTCGTCCTTTACCAGTCTCTGTTTATTCTGCAGCTCCTGCTATGAGTTACAAATATGAGCAACGGCACCGGTATCAAATACCCAGGAGTTACTACGAGTACTGGTAAGGTACACATCAATTACATGTATATCACATATACCTTTTGTTTTGCCGGCCTTCTTGTCCGCTAAGTATTTGGGGCAGTTCCGCTTCCAGTGACCCTTCCCTTTGCAATAAAAGCACTCCGTCTCAGGCTTGGGTCCATACTTTGACTTCTTCTTCCCAGCAGCTTGCTTGCCGGGCGCGGCAACTTCCTTGCCGTCCTTCTCAAAGTTCTTTTTACCCTTGCCCTTCTTGAACTTAGTGGTTTTATTGACCATCAACACTTGATGTTCCTTCTTGACTTCTACCTATGCTGATTTTAGCATTGCAAATACTTCAGGAATGGTCTATTCCATCCCCTGCATATTGAAGTTCATCACAAAGCTCTTGTAGCTTGGTGGAAGCGACTGGAGGATTCTGTCAATGACCGCATCATCCGGGAGATTAACTCCCAGCTGAGTCAAGCGGTTATGTAACCCAGACATAGTGAGTATGTGCTCACTGACAGAACTATTTTCCTCCATCTTACAGCTGAAGAATTTGTCGGAGACTTCATATCTCTCGACCCGGGCATGAGCTTGGAAAACCATTTTCAGCTCTTCGAACATCTCATATGCTCCATGTCTCTCAAAACGCTTTTGGAGCCCCGGCTCTAGGCTGTAAAGCATGCTGCACTGAACGAGGGAGTAGTCATCAGTACGTGTCTGCCAAGCGTTCATAGCGTCTTGGTTCTGTGGGACGGGTGGATCACCTAGCGGTGCTTGTAGGACATAATCTTTCTTGGCAGCTATGAGGATGATCCTCAGGTTCCGGACCCAGTCCGTATAGTTGCTGCCATCGTCTTTCAGCTTGGTTTTCTCTAGGAACGCGTTGAAATTGAATACAACGTTGGCCATTTGATCTACAAGACATATTGTAAAGATTTTTAGACTAAGTTCATGATAATTAAGTTCATCTAATCAAATTATTAATGAACTCCCACTTAGATAGACATCCCTCTTCTAGTCATCTAAGTATAACATGATCCGAGTTGGCTAGGCCGTGTCCGATCATCACGTGACACGGACTAGTCAACGTCGGTGAACATCTTCATGTTGATCGTATCTTCTATACGACTCATGCTCGACCTTTCGGATCTTCTGTGTTCCGAGGCCATGTCTATGCACATGCTAGGCTCGTCAAGTCAACCTAAGTGTATTGCGTGTGTAAATCTGTCTTACACCCGTTGTATGTGAACGTAAGGATCTATCACACCCGATCATCACGTGGTGCTTCGAAACGACGAACTGTAGCAACGGTGCACAGTTAGGGGGAACACTTTCTTGAAATTATTATGAGGGATCATCTTATTTACTACCGTCGTTCTAAGCAAACAAGATGCAAAACATGATAAACATCACATGCAATCAAATAATAATAGTGACATGATATGGCCAATATCACATAGCTCCTTTGATCTCCATCTTGGGGCTCCATGATCATCCTGTCACCGTCATACTCATCGACATGTAAGTTGTGATTCCTATTACAATAGCATGAACATCTCATACATCATATATAGATCATTCATCATTCATCACAACTTTGGCCATATCATATCACATAGCATACCCTGCAAAAACAAGTTAGACGTCCTCTAATTGTTGTTTGCATGTTTTACGTGGCTGCTATGGGTTTCTAGCAAGAACGTTTCTTACCTACGCAAAGACCACAACGTGATATGCCAATTGCTATTTACCCTTCATAAGGACCCTTTTCATCGAATCCGATCCGACTAAAGTAGGAGAGACAGACACCCGCTAGCCACCTTATGCAACTAGTGCATGTCAGTCGGTGGAACCTGTCTCACGTAAGAGTACGTGTAAGGTCGGTCCGGGCCGCTTCATCCCACGATGCCGCCGAATCAAGATAAGACTAGTAACGGCAAGCATATTGAACAAAATCAACGCCCACAACTACTTTGTGTTCTACTCGTGCAAGAGAACTACGCATAGACCTAGCTCATGATGCCACTGTTGGGGAACGTTGCAGAAAACAAAAAATTTCCTACGGTTTCACCAAGATCCATCTAGGAGTTCATCTAGCAACGAGTGATTAGATGCATCTACGTACCTTGTAGATCGCGAGCGGAAGCGTTCAAAGAACAGGGATGATGTAGTCGAACACGACGTGATCCAATTCACCGAAGATCTTAGCACCGAACGGACGATGCCTCCGCGTTCAACACACGTACGGAACGGATGACGTCTCCTCCTTTCTTGATCCAGCAAGGGGGAAGAGAGGTTGATGAAGATCCAGCAGCACGACGGCGTGGTGGTGGATGCAGGGCGTCACAGTAGCAGGGCTTCGCCTATACTACGAGAGAGAGACGTAACGGGGAGAGAGGAAGCACCAAAGGCTGAGGTATGAAGTCCTCCCTCTCCTCAACTATATATAGGAGGGCCAAGGGGGGGGGGGGGGTGGTGGTGCCCAGCCTAGGAGATCCAATCTCCTAGGTGCGGCGGCCAGGGAGGTTTCCCTCCCCCCCAAGGCACTCAGGGGTGCCTTCCACTAGTGGGACTCCTCCCCCATGGAAACCCTAGGCGCATGGGCCTATAGGGGCTGGTGCCCTTGGCCCATATAGGCCAAGGCGCACCCCCTACAGCCCATGTGGCCCCCCGGGACAGGTGGCCCCACCCGGTGGGCCCCCGGGACCCCTCGGTGGTCCCGGTACAATACCGATAACCCCGAAACTTGTCCCGATGGCCGAAACAGCACTTCCTATATATAATTCTTTACCTCCGGACCATTCCGGAACTCCTCGTGACGTCCGGGATCTCATCCGGGACTCCGAACAACATTCGGGTTACTGCATACACATATCTTCATAACCCTAGCGTCACCGAACCTTAAGTGTGTAGACCCTACGGGTTCGGGAGACAAGCAGACATGACCGAGACGACTCTCCGGTCAATAACCAACAGCGGGATCTGGATACCCATGTTGGCTCCCACATGCTCCACGATGATCTCATCGGATGAACCACGATGTCGAGGATTAATCAACCCCGTATACAATTCCCTTTGTCAATCGGTATGTTACTTGCCCGAGACTCGATCGTTGGTATCCCAATACCTTGTTCAATCTCGTTACCGGCAAGTCACTTTACTCGTACCGTAATGCATGATCCCGTGATCAACCACTTGGTCACCTTGAGCTCATAATGATGATGCATTACCGAGTGGGCCCAGTGATACCTCTCCGTTATATGGAGTGACAAATCCCAGTCTCGATCCGTGTCAACCCAACAGACACTTTCGGAGATACCTGTAATGCACCTTTATAGTCACCCAGTTACGTTGTGACGTTTGATACACCCAAAACACTCCTACGGTATCCGGGAGTTACACGATCTCATGGTCAAAGGAAAAGATACTTGACATTGGAAAAGCTCTAGCAAACGAACTACACGATCTTTGTGCTATGCTTAGGATTGGGTCTTGTCCATCTCATCATTCTCCTAATGATGTGATCCCGTTATCAATGACATCCAATGTCCATAGCCAGGAAATCATGACTATCTGTTGATCAACGAGCTAGTCAACTAGAGGCTTACTAGGGACATATTATGGTCTATGTATTCACACGTGTATTACGATTTCCGGATAATACAGTTATAGCATGAATAAAGACAATTATCATGAACAAAGAAATATAATAATAATGCTTTTATTATTGCCTCTAGGGAATATTTCCAACAAGATCATGGTGATGCATAGCAACGAGAGGGGAGAGTATTGTTACGTACCCTCGTAGACCATAAGCGGAAGCGTTATGACAACGCGGTTGATGTAGTCATACGTCTTCATGATCGACCGATCTAGCACGGAAGGTACGACACTTCCATGATCTCCACACATTCAGCTTGGTGACGTCCCACGAACTCATGATCCAGTAGAGCTTCGAGGGAGAGTTTCGTTTGCACGACGGCGTGATGACGATGATGATGATGCTACCGGAACAAGGCTTCGCCTAAGCACCACTACGATATAAGCGAGGTGGATTATGGTGGAGGGGGGCACCGCACATGGCTAAAAGATCAATGATCAACTTCTCTGTCCATGGGGTGCCCCTCCCCTGTATATAAAGGAGTGGAGGAGGGGGAGGGGGCCGACCTCTCTAGGCGTGCCCAAGGGAGTCCTACTCCCACCGGGAGTAGGATTCCTCCCCCTCCCTTGTTTGTTTTTAGGAGAGAAAGAAGGAGGAGGAAGAAGGAAGGAAAGGGGGGCCCGGCCCCCCTCCAAATTTGGATTGGGCTTGGGGGGCGCGCACCTTCCTTTGCTTATTCTCCCTCTCTTCCACTAAGGCCCAATAAGGCCCATATACCTCCCGGGGGGGTTCCAGTAACCTCCCGGTGCTCTGGTATACTCTTGATTTCACACGGAACCATTCCGATGTCCAAACATAGGCTTCCAATATATCGATCTTTACGTCTAAACCATTTCAAGACTCCTCGTCATGTCTGTGATCAAATCCGGGACTCTGAACTACCTTCGGTACATCAAAACACATAAACTCGTAATACTGATCGTCACCGAACGTTGAGTGTGCGGACTCTACGGGTTTGAGAACTATGTAGACATGACCGAGACATGTCTCCCATCAATAACCAATAGCAGAACCTAGATGCTCATATTGGCTCCTACATATTCTACGAAGATCTTTATCGGTCAAACCGCATAACGGTATACGTTGTTCCCTTTGTCATCGGTATGTTACTTGCCCGAGATTCGATCATCGGTATCTCAATACCTAGTTCAATCTCGTTACTAGAAAGTCTCATTACTCGTTCCATAATGCTACATCCCATAACTAACTCATTAGCTACATTGCTTGCAAGGCTTATTGTGATGTATATTACCGAGAGGGCTCAGAGATACCTCTCCGACAATCAAAGTGACAAATCCTAATATTGATCCATGCCAACTCAACAAAAACGATCGGAGACACCTATAGAGCACTTTATAATCACCCAGTTACGTTGTGATGTTTGGTAGCACACAAAGTGTTCCTCCGGTATTCGGGAGTTGCATGATCTCATAGTCATAGGAACATGTATAGTTATGGAGAAAGCAATAGCAACAAACTAAACGATCATCGTGCTAAGATAACAGATGGGTCATGTCAATCACACCATTATCTAATGATGTGATCCCGTTAATCAAATGACAACTCATGTCTATGGTTAGGAAACATAACCATCATTGATTCAACGAGCTAGTCAAGTAGAGGCAAACTAGTGACACTTTGTTTGTCTATGTATTCACACATGTACTAAGTTTCCGGTTAATACAATTCTAGCATGAATAATAAACATTTATCATGATATAAGGAAATATAAACAACAACTTTATTATTGCCTCTAGGGCATATTTCCTTCAGTATCCCACTTGCACTAGAGTCAATAGTCTAGATTACATTGTAATGATTCTAACACCCATGGAGTCTTGGTGCTGATCATGTTTTGCTCATGAGAGAGGCTTAGTCAATGGGTCTGCAACATTCAGATCCGTATGTATCTTGAAAATCTCTATGTCTCCCACCTTGACTTGATCGCGGATGGAATTGAAGCGTCTCTTGATGTGCTTGGTTCTCTTGTGAAATCTGGATTCCTTTGCCAAGGCAATTGCACCAGTATTGTCACAAAAGATTTTCATTGGACCCGATGCACTAGGTACGACACCTAGATCGGATATGAACTCCTTCATTTGCTGCTTCCGAAGCAGCTATGTATTCCGCTTCACACGTAGATCCCGCCATGACGCTCTGCTTGGAACTGCACCAACTGACAGCTCCACCATTTAATAAAAACACGTATCCGGTTTGTGACTTAGAGTCATCCGGATCAGTGGCAAAGCTTGCATCGACGCAACCATTTACGACGAGCTCTTTGTCACCTCATATATGAGAAACATATCCTTCGTCCTTTTAAGGTATTTCAGGATGTTCTTGACCATTGTGCAGTGATCCACTCCTGGATTACTTTGGTACCCTCCCTGCTAAACTTATAGCAAGGCACACATCAGGTCTGGTACACAACATTGCATACATGATAGAGCCTATGGCTGAAGCACATGGAACACCTTTCATTTTCTCTCTATCTTCTGTAGTGGTCGGGCATTGAGTCTGACTCAACTTCACACCTTGTAACACTGGCAAGAACCCTTTCTTTGCCTGATCCATTTTGAACTTCTTCAAAACTTTATCAAGGTATGTGCTTTGTGAAAGTCCAATCAAGCGTCTTGATCTATCTCTATAGATCTTGATGCCCAATATATAAGCAGCTTCACCGAGGTCTTTCATTGAAAAATTCTTATTCAATTATCCTTTTATGCTATTCAGAAATTCAGTATCATTTCCGATCAACAATATGTCATCTACATATAATATCAGAAATGTTATGGAGCTCCCACTCACTTTCTTGTAAATACAGGCTTCTCCAAAAGTCTGTATAAAACCATATGCTTTGATCACACTATCAAAGCGTATTTCACTACAAAAAAATACACTTCCGTGATGATACGTGTTTGTCACAGTAGGTCGTTTTTTGTCATGCATGTACATCCATGACAAATTTATGACATAATCAAGATAGTCATACCTGTGCTGTCGTAGAAGTGTTCCATGACATTACCAAAATTATCATCACGAAAGTGTCCACTTCCATGACAATAAATCGCGCGTCATAGAAGTGCTTTCGTCAAGGGTGACCGACACATGGCATCCACCGGAACGGAACGCCGTTAAGCTATCGGGTCGGGTTTTGGATCCGATAACCCGTTAACAGCCCTGACCAATGGGGCTTTTCCACATGTAAAATCATCATTGGCTAGAGGAAACACGTGTTGGCTCATCGTTGGGACAGATGTCATCCACTCACTAGACAGAAGGCGCCTATGATACGTCGACACGTGGCACGACCCTACAGTGGACCATTCCTGTGAAAAGGCCGACCCATTTGACTTGGTCAAAAGCTGGTGGGCCGGCCCATGGAAAGCCTGTTAATGGCCTGTTCGCATATAGCCCATTTACAGCCCGCTAACCCAAGGCCCGTTACACCCTATCTGAATTAGGCCCAGTAGTGTCATCTGGGCCGTCCAATATGATTCCAGCCCGTTTTCACTTCTGGCCCATGTATAGCCCATGATGTCTTTCGGCCCATATGAGGCCCTTTGTAACTCTTGGCCCATTAGCGGCCCGTGCTGAAACTGGCCCGTAATGAACAGTGTATTACTTTACACCCATTAACGGCCCGTGGTGAAACTGGACCGTAATGAACAGTGTATCACTTTATACCCATTAACGGCCCATTATTCCGTTGGGCCGTTTCTAGCCCAAGTTAACTTCCGGCCTTCTGAGGGCCCATTTATTCTTGGGCTCATTTGCAGCATTCGGTTACTTATGGCCCGTTACTGTCATTTTCTGTTTGTGCGCCAAATTCAGCCTGTCGTTACAGTCAGCCCGTTTGTGGACCATTAGTCTGTTGGGCCATTTTCATAGCATCACCAAATACGACCTATTAACGGCCCGTTATGGTCAGCCCATAAAACGTATGATTTACATTAAAGGCCCGTCTACGGCCCATTAAAGGCCCGTACAAGACCCATAAATGAGCCGGCGGCCCATGGATCCTACGAGACGTACAAGGCCCATGGATCCTACGAGACGTAGAAGGCCCATGGATCCTAAGAGACGTAGAAGGCCCATGGATCCGACGGCCCGTGAAGGGCCATGGTCGGGCGAATTGGCCCCCGTTTGAACTATATAGCATATTCAAAGAATTATCCTACTCAATACTATCACCTCTAAAAAGCCTACAATATTACAACAAAGAGATCAAGGCATAGAAAGGTAGAATAATCCTACACTATACAATAAAGAAATTACAGCCGATTATACCCACTGGGCATTATGGTTCGGCACAGGTGATAATAAAGCATACACAAACAACAAATTACATACACTGGGCAAATACAACTCATACATCATGGATGCGGATCAACTTAACTCCATTTGAACTATAATCTCTTCAGAAAATAGGATTGGCTGGATTCAGATAGCACAAATTTCAGTCTACAAAATCTCCAATTCCTTCATGGTTACCTCAGTGTCTTGTTTCATTTTTTTGACTCCTGCATCTAATACCTGCATGTCCAGTCTCAACTTGTTGATTATACGTTGACAATCATGTACACGTTGTCTTGCCACCTCTAGTTGATGCTCGAGAACATCAGCACATTCCAATTCCAATCCATAATCACTCGGTAACGGCCATGCCGCACTGCTCGCAGATCTTTGTGTTGATGTCACTTCATCCTGAAATGTTTCTGTAAGTATACATGAGTAGGGCAAAAATATAGTTACAACAGTGAAGCAAACAAGACACTATTTTGTACTACATGGCAAAACAGGACTAACAATAATGTTACACGTCACTTTAAAAAAATGTTACACGTCATGAAGCATAAGCAGGTGATATTTTAAAAATTATAAAAAAGATAGTCTGTGCAGCCTGCATACAGAAATCCCTCTTAGCTCACCAGAGGAGCATGATGTTGGGGCCCAATCGAAAACACAGACAAGTTACAAATTTAGACAGCATGTCGCGTATAAGTAAGCAAGCAGTTGGCCATTCTGTGCCTCAATTAAAGTCTTAGGGAGCATAATGAACAGCAGAGGGTTTCATACAAACATACTACAGCAGGCAAAACTATGCAATCATTAGCGTAGTATAAACTAGATTGTGAGCCTCATGCAATAATAGTTGGTTAATAGACTTCAAAGCTTCAGGCACACTTCGGTAGAGTAATTAAATGGTAAGGCCTTTAATTATGTCAACTAATAGTGATACAAGTACCGAACATCAGGCATGATTATTTGGGCATCTCATTAACTGAGGACAAATAAAGCAATTGAAGAGAGAAAATTAACTATGCCTGAAACAAACAAGGAATTGAACTGTTGAGTTGCATACAGTGACTTACCTTAGCAGGTTGAAGAGACTCAGCGCAGCTCCTACTTCTCTTGCAAGGCTCCTTCCTAACATCTTGTACTTGGAAATCCTCAATCTTATCTTCATTGCACCCCCTCTGCAAGGTGACACAAACTAGTTACTCGTCTCCTTGGAAGATAAATATGCATACTTTCCAGTCTGTGAACACAAAAGGATGAGATTATAACAAAACAACACCACATAATTATGTCAACTAGTTACTCATCTCCTTGGAAGATATATATGCATACTTTCCTAACATACTTTCCTATTGTAGTGTACAGCCAAACCTTTATGTCACCTATGAGTTAGACAAGGCCCCACTACAACAACCCTTAGTGTTTAAATCGTTGACAAGCTCTGTTAGAGTGTTAGGTCAAGAACAACAAGTAATCAAAGCAAACAGTCCTAGTATGGCTGGCTGATGCAAACAAGCAATTGAACAGATGTGTGAGCAAATCTTACATACCAAGAAAAGAAGCAAAGAAGGAGGCTTAAAGACCATCACTTGACTGAGCAGATTTAAGGGGCATTTAAACATCATGTGCAATGTATGAACTAACATAAACATTGCATATTCCAGATTCTACAATGGAATGCACATGTATTAGGTTATGCCATGTATGATGATGCCTAAATGTACAGATAGCAGGCAGGAGTGATTCATCATTGCACGCACAATTGAATTGCAGGTTAAGGGCCAGTTTGATTCCACCTTTTCAGGGCATATTGCCAAAATAAGCCATAAAAGATGTAAAGAAGTCATTTTTGAGTTATGGGCTTGGGCTTAACTAATTTCGCTTTGGAGGGGGGTGTTTTGGGTAGAACCTCACTAAAAATTAAAGGGAAGGGGAATAGTGAAATGACTCTATTGTCTGCCTATATTACACTCAAAATGCAACTGCTGACGCCCGTGTCACACCCGAACCTCAAGTAAAAACAAACACGCAAGCATTCATTTCCCTGCCCGCTTGCATCTCCTCTCCCCTTTCCCTCTACCTCGATCCCCTGCCTGCAGCACTAGGGTTCCTCCAGCAAGCCGTCGCCACTGGTCCCATCTGGCCTTGTCCTCGACGATGCTATGTCCAGCTAGGCTACATGGCCGGCGGGTAGGGGCAAATCTCCCTGGCTTCTCCTCCCTCTGGCACCGCCCCTCATTCTCATGGTCTCCAGCAGCTGCTCCACTATGGTTCATCAAACGCACTACTCCGGCAGGCGCTGCACAACTACGGCTGATGCCACACTGCGACAGAAGGCACCTTATTCCCCCTCCCCTCCTCCCAGGCCATGGCCTTGAGGTGCTGTTGAAGGATGAGCTCATCCAACAAGGTGAGGATCTCCTCTGACTTTTTGCCAAATTTTCATTCTGATCCACTATACGATGAATTGCTATGAGCTGCTTCTGCTGTTGCTATATGATGCATTGCTATGAGCTGCTACTGCTGCTATATGATGAATTGCTATGAGCTGCTGCTGCTGTATGATGAGTTTCTATGAGCTGCTTCTGCTGCTATATGATGAATTGCTATGAGCTGCTGCTATATGATGAGTTGCTACAAGCTGCTGCTATGTGATGAGTTGCTACAAGCTGCTCCTGCTGCTGCTATATGATGAATTGCTATGAGCTGCTCCTGCTGCTGCTATATGATGAATTGCTATGAGCTGCTCCTGCTGCTGCTATATGATGAATTGCTATGAGCTAATGCTGGTATATGATGAATTGCAGACTGCTGCTGCTGTATGATGAGTTGCTATGAGCTGCTGCTGCTGCTGCTGTTATATGATGCTTTCAGGTGGTGCTGCTATACGATAATAACCAGCCACTTGGACCATCGAATTTCAATAAATAATTGTTCTTCATTTAAATGTGGGTCATGCGTTCTTTGTTTAAATTAGGCAATGGGATCCCTATGGAAAACATTGACCAAAGTAGATTGTGCCAAGTAGATGGTATCTTTGTATTTGCATTTTGAGCAAATAGTGATGGTCTGTTTTCCTATCATATTAGTTACTGCACTGGGTTCAATTTGTGATGTTTGCAAGTCAAATTAATTTCCACATGGGCAGCAAAATGAAAAAATATAATGCAATCTAGACTTTCCACTGATCATACCAAAGATAAGCTGAAAACGCAATGAAAATAACTGGTTGGCTTATTACATGGAGCTTATATTCACATGTGCTTATTTTCTTAGGATAACTCGTAATAACTGTCCCTAAGAAACTTGGCTAATAGAACTGGCATACAAATAACATGTCAGGATGATTGCAATGGAGTAGTGACGTACCATGGCACACTGTATAGGCTCACCGCTGCCTCTCCTTTTTTTTGCGATGTTCCATGAAATTGCCACATACATCTTGTACTTTTTCATTGTGTAACCCTATCTGCAAGTTGACACGGCTAATTTCAGACATCTCTACATGATACTACATTGCATATCCCTTGCACATATTTAAACCACCAATTAACGATTGTGTGCGTACGATAAACTAGCCATGACTCTGTATGCTGGACTAGCAGGCACTCTAAGGGAGCCTAATGTAGTGCACTGGAATTCCTACATGCCACCTACGATTTTGTGTAATGTACCGCCCCTGTTCCTAAATATATGTCTTTGTAGAGATTCCAGTATGGACCACATACAGATGTATATAGATGCATTTTCGAGTGTAGATTCACTCATTTTGCTCCGTATGTAGCCTATAGTGGAATCTCAAGAAAGACTTATATTTAGGAACAGAGGTACGAGGTAGTATCATGTATGACATCTACATATCTAATTTAGCAACCAGCAGTAGAAATCATTGTCTGCACAACGGCTCATCGGAAGCCATCGGAAGAGTGGAGAAAATGGTGAAGGAGGAGATGGGGAAGCGGCGGAGGGGTGCGATTCTTGCCCGTTGTCTATCTGGCCTCATGTAAATAGAGGGCGGACGGTAGGAGCTTGGCCGGCGTCTGGCCTTGTTTAAACTGAGGGCGGACGGGAGGAGCTCGGCCGGTGTTGCGTTTAATTCCAGCCCGCTCATGAACGGACGTGTGGCCGGAGTAGGATTCTCGGTTTGCATGCGGGTTTAACGGAGGGGTTTCATGGAGGCGCCGGGCGTGCAGCGGGCAGCGCAGTACTATTCGATTTGACAGCAGTAATGAGCCGGCAAATCACAAAGGCCCTCGCCTCTCGTGAAACCAACCGAGCTAGACTGCCCCGCCCTCTAGCCTTCTAAAAAATGTATATACTCCACTTTTGTACAGTAGTACTATTAAAAAGGCTTGTCACAATTAATGTGTCCAGCATAAGTGCACAACCCACCCCTGAAATAAAACTAAGCACCCTGGAATTCTTTGACAAAACTAAGCACCCTAAAATTCTTTGACAATTAAACTGTTGGCTATATGATGTTGGCCATATATATTGTACGTATATAATGTGAAGAAACGAGTGGTTTTCGTAAGATGACTTAATACTCACCTAGACGGAGGGAGTATTCGATTTAACAGCGGGCGGCGCAGTTCCCGATACGGCTTTAATGCAGACGAGGGAGGTGATAACCCACAAGTATAGGGGATCGCAACAGCTTTCGAGGGTAGAGTATTCAACCCAAATTTATTGATTCGACACAAGGGGAGCCAAAGAATATTCTCAAGTATTAGCAGCTGAGTTGTCAATTCAACCACACCTGGAAACTTAGTATCTGCAGCAAGGTGTTTAGTAGCACAGTAATATGATAGTGGTGGTAGCAGCAACAAAAGTAAAGATAGCAAAAGTAATGTTTTTGGTATTTTGTAGTGATTGTAACGGTAGCAGCGGGAAAGTAAATAAGCGTAAACCAGTATATGGAAAACTCATAGGCACCGGATCAGTGATGGATAATTATGCCGGATGCGGTTCATCATGTAACAGTCATAACATAGGGTGACACAGAACTAGCTCCAATTCATCAATGTAATGTAGGCATGTATTCCGTATATAGTCATACGTGCTTATGGAAAAGAACTTGCATGACATCTTTTGTCCTACCCTCCCGTGGCAGCGGGGTTCTATTGGAAACTAAGGGATATTAAGGCCTCCTTTTACTAGAGAACCGGAACAAAGCATTAGCACATAGTGAATACATGAACTCCTCAAACTATGGTCATCACCGGGAGTGGCCCCATTATTGTCACTTCGGGGTTGCCGGATCATAACACATAGTAGGTGACTATAGACTTGCAAAATAGGATCAAGAACTCACATATATTCATGAAAACATAATAGGCTCAGATCTGAAATCATGGCACTCGGGCCCTAGTGACAAGCATTAAGCATAGCAAAGTCATAGCAACATCAATCTCAGAACATAGTGGATACTAGGGATCAAACCCTAACAAAGCTAACTCGATTACATGATAAATCTCATCCAACCCATCACCGTCCAGCAAGCCTACGATGGAATTACTCACGCACGGCGGTGAGCATCATGAAATTGGTGATGGAGGATGGTTGATGATGACAACAGCGACGAATCCCCCTCTCCGGAGCCCCGAACGGACTCCAGATCAGCCCTCCCGAGAAGTTTTAGGGCTTGGCGGCGGCTCCGTATCGTAAAACGCGATGATTTCTTCTCTCTGATTTTTTTCTCTCTGAAAGCAAATATATGGAGTTGGAGTTGGCGTCGGAGGGCATCCAGGGGGCCCACGAGGTAGGGGGCGCGCCCCCCACCCTCGTGAGAAGGGTGTGGGCCCCCTGGTCTTCATCTTTGGTGAGGATTTATTATTATTTTTTCTAAGATGTTCCGTGGAGTTTCAGGTCATTCCGAGAATATTTGTTTTCTGCACATAAAACAACACCATGGCAATTCTGCTAAAAACAGCGTCAGTCCGGGTTAGTTCCATTCAAATCATACAAGTTAGAGTCCAAAACAAGGGCAAAAGTGTTTGGAAAAGTAGATACGATAGAGACGTATCAACTCCCCCAAGCTTAAACCCTTGCTTGTCCTCAAGAAATTCAGTTGACAAACTGAAAGAAAGAAAAACTTTTACAAACTCTGTTTGCTCTTGTTGTTGTAACTATGTCAAGCCAGTATTCAAGTTTTCAGCATAGATCATAACTAACCACATTTGCAATAATTCTCAGGTCTCACAATTACTCATATCAATAGCATAATCAACTAGCAAGCCATAATAATAAATCTCGGATGACAACACTTTCTCAAAACAATCATAATATGATATAACAAGATGGTATCTCGCTAGCCCTTTCTGAGACCGCAAAACATAAATGCAGAGCACCTTTAAAGATCAAGGACTGACTAGACATTGTAATTCATGGTAAAAGGGATCCAATCATAGTCATACCCAATATAAATTAACAGTGATGAATGCAAATGACAACTGTGCTCTCCAGCTAGTGCTTTTTAATAAGAGGGTGATGACTCAACATAAAAGTAAATGGATAGGCCCTTCGCAGAGGGAAGCAGGGATTTGTAGAGGTGCCAGAGCTCGGTTTTGAAATAGAGATAAATTGTATTTTGAGAGGTATACTTTCATTGTCAACGTAACAACCAAGAGATGGCGATATCTTCCATGCTAAACACATTATAGGCAGTTCCCAAACAGAATGGTAAAGTTTATACTCCCCCTCCACCAACAAGCATCAATCCATGGCTTGCTCGAAACAACGAGTGCCTCCAACATAGATCAAGTCCCAGGGGGAGTTTTGTTTGCAATTAATTTTGATTTAGTTTGCATAAAGCATGGGACTAGGCATCTCGGTGACCAGCCATTTTCTCATGAGTGAGGAGCGGAGTCCACCCCTCTTGAGAATAACCCGCCTAACACGGAAGATAAGGACAGCCTTGGTTGATACATGAGCTATTCGAGCATACAAAACAGAATGTTTATTTGAAGCTTTAGAGTTTGGCACATACAAATTTACTTGGAACGGTAGGTAGATACCGCATATAGGAAGGTATAGTCGACTCATCTGGAATAACTTTGGGGTTTAAGGGATTGGATGCACAAGCAGTATTCCCGCTTAGTACAAGTGAAGGCTAGCAAAAGACTGGGAAGCGACCAACTAGAGAGCGACAACAGCCATGTACATGCATTAAAATTAATAAACATTGGATGCAAGCATGAGTAGGATATAATCCACCATGAACATAAATATCGTGAAGGCTATGTTGATTTGTTTCAACTACATGCGTGAACATGTGCCAAGTCAAGTCACTTAAATCATTCAAAGGAGGATACCACCCCATCATACCACATCATAATCATCTCAATAGCATGTTGGCACACAAGGTAAACCATTATAACTCATAGCTAATCAAGCATGGCACAAGCAACTATGATCTCTAATTGTCATTGCAAACATGTTTATTCATAATAAGCTGAATCAAGAACGAGGGACTCATCATATTTACAAAAACAAAAGAGGTCGAGTTCATACCAGCTTTTCTCATCTCACTCAGTCCATCATATATCATCATAATTGCCTTTCACTTGCACGACCGAACGGTGTGAATAATAATAAGAGTGTATGTGCCTTGGACTAAGCTGGAATCTGCGAGCATTCAATAAACAGGAAAAGACAAGGCAATATGGGCTCTTGGTTAAATCAACAATAATGCATATAAGAGCCACTTCAACAATTTAATTATGGTCTTCTCCTACTGACCCCCAAAGAAAAGAAAAGAAATAAAACTATTTACACGGGAAAGCTCCCAACAAGCAAAAGAAGAACGGGAAATATTTTTGGGTTTTCTTTTTAATTATTACTACTACAGCAGAAAAATAAACTACTACTAATTTTTTTGGTTTTTCTTAAGGTTTAACAAACACACAAGAAGAAAGCAGGAAAAAGAAAACAAACTAGCATGGATATTACAGTGAAAAAGTATGAGCACCGACATCTAGCAATGAGTGTGTGTGAACATAAATGTAATGCCGGTGAGAAATACGTACTCCCCCAAGCTTAGGATTTTGGCCTAAGTTGGTCTATGGCCACGGCTGGCCTGGCGGATATCCATAATAATAGTTGTTGGGGTCGTACTGTGATGAGGAAGAAGAAGGCTCCGATTGCCACTGGCTGGCAATCATCTCCGGATCCCACTGATAGTTAGACTGCCGTGAAGGATCAAATTGTGGTTCCGGTTCTGGCTCCTCGGCTGGTGCAGGGTTCCGGTAGGCGTGAATAGCCGTCAACGGAACAAGGTACGTGCCTACAGTCAAATCAAACAAAGAAGGAGCAGCCAGGATAATAGTCTCAGGATGATGTTTGTTAAAGAACAATTGATATTTAAGCTCTCCTGCCCTATTCTTAACAATAAAATCATGTGCCACCATACTTTTATGATCTAGATAAACACGGGGCAACACCTTTTCTTCCTTCTCAGCATGCCTAATAGGTATGTTAAAATGTGCTGCTAGGCGTGTAGCATAGATGCCTCCAAATATGGGACCCTAAGTACGGTTCATACTTAACCGTCTAGCAATAATACCGACCATACTAAAAGTGTTATCACTGTATAAACCGTGGTGCAGAATAATTATATCAGGGATACTAAGGTTTCCACAGTTTCCGCGTCCAATTAAACAACGACTAGCAAATAATGCAAAGTAACGTAAAATCGGAAAATGTATGCTAGTGATTCGTGCATCGGAAACCTTCCTAGTTTCTCCTACAGTGATAATATCAATAAACCCAGCCACATCATCATGATGTGGTTCTTCTGTCTTGCCCTCAAAAGGGACTAAACAAATCCGACAGAAATCATAAAGTGACATCTCCTTATGCTCATCATATAAATGAAACTCCACCGTAGGTGGTGAGTTCCTAGAATGAAAATGAAAGTTTTGCACAAAAGTATTTGTGAGTAAGAGATACTGATCGCATTGGTCGTGGAGGAAAGCGGTGAGGCCTGCATTGTGAGCCAATTCATGAAAATCTTCATAGATACCGGCTGCTCTCAAGAAATCATCAGAAGGCCATTCACACGCCCGAATCTCCGCGGTGCGCGGCAAATTATACTTAGGCTTCGGTGCCTTTTCCTTCGAGCTTTGGCTCGATGAGCCCCTCAAAAATCTCCTCATTATTTTTTTGAAATAATCTGAAATTTTTAGTAACTTCAACCAAAAGTGAACCAACTTCAATAAAGCTGATAACAACTACTCCTACAAGTGCCTAGAGCCTATATCGAGCATTAGAACTACTTGGAACCATATAAATTTGACATGCAAGCTCAAGAACATGGTCACCTATGCAGCAAAAATTTGCAAAGAATAAGGCACTAGAACAAAAACTAATTGGACCAATGGAGGAGTCACATACCAAGGAACAATCTCCCCAAGCAGTTTTGCGAGAGGTGCTTTGAGCAAGGAGATCGAAAATCACAGCAAAAGTGGCTGGAACTCATGCTTGAGTTGGTTTTTTGGGTTTGTCTGAGACAGAGGAAGAAGATGGGTGCTGGGATAAGTGGAGGAGGGCCACCATGGGCCCATGAGGTAGGGGGCGCGCCCTAGGGGGGGGGGCACCCACCACCCTCGTGGCCAGGTGGCAGCTCCTCCCACGGTAATTTTTGCACAGTAAATCCTCAAATATTCCTGAAAAATCATATTAAATTGGCATGGCATTCTGAGGACTTTTATTTTCGAGATATTTTTATATTGCACGGATAAGTCAGGAAACAGATAGAAAAATACTATTTTTACTTTATTTCTACTAATTAACAGAAAGTATAGAGAGGGTATAGAAGTTTGTGCTTCTAGTTTCATCCATCTCATGCTCATCAAAAAGATTCCACTAACAAGGTTTATCAAGTCTTGTTAATGAACTCATTCCGAATAACATGGAACTGGAGAAATTTCGAATAACACTATGTTACCTCAACGGGGATATGCACATCCCCAATAATAAGAATATCATATTTCTTCTTGACAGAAGGAAGAGGAAATTCAAAACCTCCAAATATAATCGATGGAATTTTTCCAATAGAATTGATACTATGAACTTGAGGTTGTTTCCTCGGAAAGTGTACCGTATGCTCATAACATTAACATGAAAAGTGACATTGCCTTTGTTGCAATCAATAACAGCCCCTGCAGTATTAAGAAAAGGTCTTCCAAGAATAATAGACATACTATCATCCTCGGGAATATCAAGTATAACAAAGTCCGTTAAAATAGTAACGTTTGCAACCACAACAAGCACATCCTCACAAATACCGACAGGTATAGCAGTTGATTTATCAGCCATTTGCAAAGATATTTCAGTAGGTGTCAGCTTATTCAAGTCAAGTCTACGATATAAAGAGAGAGGCATAACACTAACACCGGCTCCAAGATCACATAAAGCAGTTTTAATATAATTTCTTTTAATGGAGGAAGGTATAGTAGGTACTTCGGGGTCTCCAAGTTTCTTTGGTATTCCACCCTTAAAAGTATAATTAGCAAGCATGGTGGAAATTTCAGCTTCCGGTATCTTTATTTTATTAGTAATGATATCCTTCATATATTTAGCATAAGGATTTGTTTTGAGCACATCAGTTAATCTCATACGCAAAAAGATAGGCCTAATCATTTCAGCAAAGCGCTCAAAATCCTCATCATCCTTTTTCTTGGATGGTTTCGGAGGAAAAGGCATGGGTTTCTGAACCCAAGGTTCCCTTTCTTTACCATGTTTCCTAGCAACAAAGTCTCTCTTATCATAACGTTGATTCTTTGATTGTGGGTTATCAAGATCAACAGCAGGTTCAATTTCTACATCATTATCATTACTAGGTTGAGCATCATCATGAACATCATTATTAATATTTTCATTAGGTTCATGTTCATTACCAGATTGTGTTTCAGCATCAGACATAGAAATATCATTTGGATTATCAGGTGGTTCAGCAATAGGTTCACTAGAAGTTTGCACAGTTCTATCATTTTTCTTCTTCTTTTTAGAAGAACTAGGAACATCAATATTATTTCTTTGAGAATCTTCCTCGATTCTCTTAGGGTGGCCTTCAGGATACAAAGGTTCCTGAGACATTCTACCAGTTCTAGTAGCCACTCTAATAGCATAATCATTTTTCTTACTATTCATTTCATCAAGCACTTATTTTTGAGCCTTAAGTACTTGCTCAACTTGAGTGGTAACCATTGAAGCATGTTTGCTAACAAGTTTAAGTTCACCTTTAATATTAGCCATATAATCACCCAAGCGTCTAATCATATAAGCATTTTCTTTTAATTGTCTACCAAAATAAGCATTGAAGTCGTCTTGCTTAAACATAAAGTTATCAAACTCATCCAAGCACTGACTAGCAATTTTAGTAGGACGAATTTCAGCTTTATCATATCTATAGAGAGAATTTACCTTTACTACCTGTGTCGGGATATCGGGATCAGGAGGTTTGTCGGGGGTTTGGTGCGACATATGCCAAAGGATGGCTTATCATGGTGGGGGCGAGTAGAACGTCGCCGGTGCCTGGAAACGGGATGAGGCAAAGACATGCACGCCGGCGAATCTTACCCAGCTTCAGAGCTCTCTGAGGAGATAATACCCCTACTGCTGCTCTACGGGGTCTCCGCATGATCACTATGGCAAAGTGTTTACACGGTTGCTCCTTGAGCTGTTTCTTGGAGGTAGGAGAGGGCAAGGCTAGCTCTCTCCCTTCTATATGATCTGGCCTAGAGCTAATGGGTTCCAACCCTTTGCATGATCACAATGGTAATCCGGCTGGACGCGGGCCCAGCCGTCAGTGCCTCTGGCCTCCGTCTTCTCTGCCGACTGCTAGGGCCCGCCGACTGGCGGGCCCCGCCGACTGGCCTGGTACGGAGCCGATAGGCCGCGTCCGCCGCGGGCGGGTCTTGCCGGCTGCTGATTACTATAGCCGTGCTTCTGATGATGCGGGCTTGATCATGAGGTCGTGGCAACGGCCCCGCCGCCCGGCGGGCGATCACTGTCGCCACTCCCCATCACTTCTTGATTAATGGCGCGTGGTCCCCGGGGGAGGGCTCGGCCGACTCCCCCGGGCCGACTCCCGACGGGTCCGACTGGTGGTTCTCCTGCCGTCTCCCGAGGTCTCACTGACTGGTGGGGCCTGCTGTCTCTAGGCCGTACAGACAAGCCGTCGTCGGTGCAGGATTCGGCCCTGCGGTGCTGATGTCAGGGCCGGCATGGCAACAGTGCCACGCCGCACGGAGATCTTCCGGGGTACGGCGTGCTGTGGCCATGCCTTCCCTTGGTAAGGGGCGGGGGTGGGCTTCGCTGTAGCCACGCCCCTGCCCCGTCCCCTTTGATGAGGTCATGGGGTTTGTTGGAGTCGCAGGCCGACTCCCCAAAGCCGGCTTCTTTGGAAGTCGCCAGTCGGGAGTCGGCTTTATCCTGAAGTCGTCCCTGGGACTTGACCGTGAGCGGGTAGTCGGCCGCCTTGCCGTCGACTCCTCGGAAGGCGGCTCTTCGTCCTGGGGTCTTGAGGGGCGCAGCCTGCCCCGATGTCTTGAAAGGTTCTGGGGCTCGGGTTGGCCGACCCGTGGCTCGTTACCCCGACAGTAGTCCCCGAAGTTGGTGAGGCGCCGCGGACGATCGGCCGAGAAGCCTCAACAGTTTCTCTTTCTGGGTGCCCAACACATGGTCTTTGATGGACTTCTGCCGGGCCGACTAGAAGGAGTCGGACTCGCTCGATTCGGACTGACTCAATTCCGACTCGCACAATATTTCGAACGTCGCGGCGGGATCCAAGTAGCATGCTGGCTAAGCTTCCAGGCCGCCGCCCATTCTAGGCTTGTCATGCGACAACACGTGGCTGGGCTGTCCTGCCAGCCTACGTGCGCGACGGGACAGGCCCATAGGCGGGGCCTGCCACTACCGCGCCTTGGCGCCCGAGCGGATCTGCTGCGGCCCCGGCGGACGGTTGGGATTCCCGTGGAGTTACTGCGCGTAGTAACTTTATCGTGGAACGTGGGGGACGTGGGGCCATGGGCGCAGTAAATCCCCACGTCCGCCCCCTCGGCTTCGCAGCCCACGAGGCTATAAGTAGGGGGAAGAGGGGGGCACGCGCACCCCTCCTTCCCACTAATCCTTGCTCTCTTCCTTCTCACTGCTCCTCGCTCTCCTCCCTCTTCTTCTTCTTTGCTCCGCGGCGCGCCCAAGCTCCGGCGAACGCCGTGGCGATCAGCTCGCGATGAGTTCTTCCTCCGCCGCCGCGCCTCCCCCGGTGTGCTCCGGCACTTGGGACGGCTCCGAAGTTCATGAAGACCACATCGAGTTCCTCCGCCGGACTCGTCGGCTCCCCGGCGAGGATCGCGTGTAGGTGCGTCTTGCACCGAAGGGGGAGATTTCCCCCGCACCGCAGCAGGGCGAGCGGGTTATCTTCCGCTCGCACTACCTGCGCGGGTTGGGGCTGCCGGCGAGCAGTTTCTTCCGATCCTTCCTGGAGTTCTATGGCCTCCAGCCGCACCACCTCACCCTAACGCAGTGGTGCTGCTGTCTGCCTTCGTGGCCTTGTGCGAAGGCTTCCTCGGAGTCCTCCCCACCCTCGAGCTCTGGGGGGAGTTCTTCTTCTCCAAGCTCGGCACCCAGGCTGCGGGCGTGCCGGCTCAGTGCGTCGCTTTCATCACCGTGCGAAGGTCGGGGGCCAACAATCCCTTCCCCTCCATCTCGCTAATAAAGTCGGTGAAGATGTGGCAGAGATCCTACTTCTACGTCAGGAACGCCTCCGCGAGGGGGGACTGGGTCAACCTGCCGGCTTTCAAAGCCGGCCCGCCGGCTGGGCGACTGCCCAACTGGTCGTACCGGGCCAAGTCACTGACGCCTGCGGGAGCCGGCGCCATCACGCAACTCCGAGTGCTGATGCAGTCGGAGGGTTTGACCAGACCTACTGGCTGCCTTCGTGGCGCGCCGAGTTCTCCCACTCCACGGCCACCCCCACATGATATGCCAGATGAGCGGGCACCGTGACCCGAGTCAGATGTGAACCAAGGACATGCCTCATGAAGAGGCGGCCTTCATGGTGAAGTATCTCTCGGACAGCAAGCTCCTGGAGGATTGGTGGTTCGGCAAGGAGCCGTACTCCCGCGCCAACCCCCCGCCCGTGGTGAGTTGCCTTTCCTTTCTTTCTTTGGACTGTCTTCTTTCTTGCCGAGTTTGTTTTGACCAGTCAGCTTTGCACTACAGGAATCAGCTACTTTGCCGTCAGCCATGGCGGACGGCAAAGGCATGGATGGCCGACGGCAAAGGTCTTTGCCGTCCGCCGCGGACGGCAAAAGGTGACGGCAAAGTAAGGTTCGGCAAAGAGGTACTTTGCCGTCTGCTTCGGGCGGCTGACGGCAAAGGAGCCTTTGCCATCAGCAGCGGACGGCAAAGAGTGCAGACGGCAATAAATGCGCTATTACTCCGTTAGGTGGTTAACGGCAGGCCTTTGCCGTCCGCCGCTGACGGCAAACTTCGGAAGGCCTTTGCCGTCCGCTGTGTGATGTCAGCCGACGTCACTACACGGCAGGCCTTTGCCGTCCGCCGCTGTAGGCAAAGTTTTTGCTCTTTGCCGTCCGCCGCGGACGGCAAAGCCTTTGCCGTCAGCCACTGTAGGCAAACTGACCAAATTGGTCAGCCTCCCAGGAAGCACAGCTGCCTGCCACATGGCCTCTTTGCCGTCCGCTGCTGATGGCAAAGAGCTCTTTGCCGTCGGTGGCAGACGGCAAAGAGCCTGCATATTGGCTCTTTTTTTCTGTTTTTTTGAATCCAACAATTTTCAGAGCAAATATATATGACATATATAGATATATTTCCATATCAGATATCCAGCACATAAGTTTCATATCACATATCACATAAGTTTCATCCATACACATTGTTCATACCTAAGCAAGTTCCATCCATATACATATTACAATAGGAAGTTCCATCATAGCAAGCTAGATACAATGCAAAGTTTCATGAAAGGAAAAGCAAGCACTCCATCATAGCAAGCTAGGTCCCATGAAGTGAATGAAATCTGCAAAATGGTAAATAAGAAAGTTAGAAATAGGTGACTAGAACAAGAAGAAGACTAGAACAAGAAGTATATGTCATTTATGAGCTAACTTAGTTGAAATGGATCATATATGAGCTAACTAAGTTGAAATGGGTTGTTTGTGAGCTAACTTAGTTGAAATGGATCATTTATGAGCTAACTTAGTTGAAATGGGTCATTTATGAGCTAACTAAGGTGAAGGGCATCGTTTTTGAGCTAACTAAGGTGAAATGAATAGTTTTTGAGCTAACTAAGGTGAAATGGATCATTTATGAGCTAACTTAGGTGAAATGGATCATTTATGAGCTAACTTACTTGAAATGGGTCGTTTATGAGCTAACTAAGGTGAAATGGATCTTTTTGAGCTAACTAAGGTGAAATGGATTGTTTTTGAGCTAACTTAGGTGAAATGGATCATTTATGAGCTAACTTAGTTGAAATGGATCATTTATGAGCTAACTAAGGTGAAATGGATCGTTTTTGAGCTAACTAAGGTCAAATGAATAGTTTTTGAGCTAACTAAGGTGAAATGGATCATTTATGAGCTAACTTAGGTGAAATGGATCATTTATGAGCTAACTTACTTGAAATGGGTCGTTTATGAGCTAACTAAGGTGAAATGGATCTTTTTGAGCTAACTAAGGTGAAATGGATTGTTTTTGAGCTAACTTAGGTGAAATGGATCATTTATGAGCTAACTAAGGTGAAATGGATCTTTTTGAGCTAACTAAGGTGAAATGGATTGTTTTTGAGCTAACTTAGGTGAAATGGATCATTTATGAGCTAACTTAGGTGAAATGGATCATTTATGAGCTAACTAAGGTGTTTTTGAGCTAACTAAGGTGAAATGGATCTTTTTTGAGCAAACTTAGGTGAAATGGATCATTTAAGAGCTAATTTAGGTGAAATGGATCATTTTTAGCTAACTTAGGTGAAATGGATCGTTTAGGAGCTACTGTAGGTAAATTGGGTCATTTTAGAGCTAACTTGGATAAACTGGATCATTTATAAGCTAACCTAGGTAAGATGGGTCATTTTGGAGCTAACCTAGGTACAATGGATCGTTTATGAGCTAACTAAGTTAATTATGAAATTTTTGACATAAGTAAGCTAAGTACATATCGTTTTAGAGCTAACTTAGGTAGAATGGATGGTTTATGAGGTCAGTAAGCTTATTAAGTCATTTTGGAGGAAAAGAAGCTAACTCTAGGTCATTATGGTAAGCATATTGGAGGAAATAAAGCTAAGTCTAGGTCTTTATGCATTTGTTAAGCAAAACACTAGAGAAACTTACCGTGATCACGGAGGTGTAGGACCGGGCTGGCTCGCGCCGGTAGCTGGAGAAGGAGCGGGCTGGCTCTCGCCGGTAGCTGGAGAAGGATCGTGCGATGCGTTTCTGGAGTTAAGCTGCACCAAAGATCATTTCCAATGTCTCGTTAGCATTATGACACTCAAATGTTAAGACTAGCAAGTAATGTCCATTCAAATTAAACTCACCGTGCTCCCAGGAGCAATCACTGGCATCGGCGGAGCGGTCTGACCGGACTTCTCGCACACAGACTGCACATTTGGTTTTCACAACAGAGTCATACTAGTTAGTAATGAGACTCAAATGTTAAGACTAGCAAGTAATTTGCAGAAGAAACTTACCACAAGGAGCTCGTACATGGCCCTTGCCTGCATGTCATTCCGTGCCCTGTCCTCCTCCAACATCTTTGTCGTCCTCTCCTCCAACTCCCGCTGCCTCTCCGCCGCCTCCGCCAGAAGTTTCTCCGTTCTATCTCTCTCACTCTGTATAGCAGCCTGCAACACCACTCACATGACCATTTGTAATCATTGATGGAAGCGCACACAATGTAATGGAGAAAGATAGCTGAGTACGTATAACTAACCTTGAAGGCGAGTTGGACTGGCCGTTCACGAGGCCTTATCTCAGGAGCGGAGCTCGACTGGCGCGCCTTGATCTCCGGGAGAGTGCTAGGACAACGGATAAGTCCATCTCCCATGGCTATGGAGCCATGGGACCTCCCGCCACCAGATATCATCAGCAGCTCTGTATCAATGGGACCCTGGCTCGGGTTAAAGTCCTCCCCTTTCCTCGCCTTCCCCTGATCTCTATATTGCACGAGCTTGTCGTGGGCGGAGATGTTGGTGAAGTTCTTTGGATCATCGAGGTCAGACGCAGAGAATGCCTTGACTTTCTTGTAAGGGCCAGTGTGGGCCATGGCATACATGTCGTACACCTCTGGCACCTTATCCGCCTTATTGTAGCATGCCTGAAAGAGAGAAACAAAGTAAATTAGTAATTAAAGGGCTAAAGCTAGTATGATGAATGAATTGCATGAATCATGAAGCAAACCACATACCCAGTTCCGCCCGTACTGAAATAAGTTGGAGCTGCCTTGGTGGTGTGGCACACCTTCCATTTGGGCACGTTTGTCCTTGGCCTCTTTGTGGGTGGCCAGCCATTCTTCTGAGCACCACGCATTGACCAACACCTCCCAACAATCCATCCGATCCGCACACCATCTCGGAGGGGCCTAAGTTAGCAAATAGAAACTTGAGCGCTAAGGCTATGAATTACTAAATGATGGAAGTAAGTACAAGGCCTTAAGAATTACCTTCATGTACTTCTCCTTACTCAAGAACTTATCGCGGCACTCCTGCTGGGGCTTCTTGATACCACGCCTGGCGTAGTAGTCTCGAACAGCCTGCACCCGAACCTCATGCCGTAAGTTCTGAAGTAGGCGCTTGCACTCCTTGTGGATAACATGATCCGCCTCCTCCTCGTATCCCTCCTCACACCTGTAGAATGTCTGCAATCAAATGAGACGATATTGATTAGTACAATTAATAACTAGCTAGTTGAATATTTTTAATTGTGTAAAGGAGCAATTACCCAGAACTTTCTGATCACGACGTCTGCCCTCGTCTTGCACAAGACACCGTCGATAATCTCACCCGGCGGGGCCGGGGCAGCCAAGTAGTGCTCCCAAGTCAATCCAATCTCTGGAAGCCGACCCTCACCAGGCAACGTGACAAACCCCGGGAAGTTTTGCCGAATCAGAACTCCAAGGACGGAGTTGGGCCGGCGGACACTTTCATGGTGGTCCCAACCCCTGCAGCATGACAAGGCCAACACATCAGTTATTTGAAGAAACGTGAATGCAGAAGGTACAAAAAGATTAAATGCACTTACCTCTCCCCATCAGGGAAAATCAACCACCTCTGCTCGCGGGTCGTCGACACGGACGGGAGCCGTGTAGCACCACGCTGGTAGACGTTGCCCCCCTCCTCCCCCTCCTCATCAGTCGGCTCCCCGCCATCATCAGCATGGCCACTCGGCTCCCCGCCATCCTCAGGCTGACCCGACCAGGTACCCCATCCAGACGTGTGCTCCTCCGGGGTCTCGTGGGCGCAAGTCTCGTGGGCCGAAGGCCCGTCGACCCGAGGCTCGTGGGCCGAAGACTCGTGGACCGGAGGCTCGTGGACCGGAGTCCGTGCAGCCTCCTCCTCAGACGAGTCCACCCTAGCAGTCACGTGCTCGGGTGAAACAGCTGGGGGCGGTGGCGAGGAAGGCGCCGTAAGAGTCACCCTACCTCCTCTCCCGCGACCACGTGCTCCACCTCCTCTCTTCTTCTTGCCTCGTCCCCTGCTGGGCACCGCGGTTGACGAAGAAGGGCCCGGCGGTGTCGCCATACTGTCCAGCAACGCTCGGCGGAGAGGTGCGTGTGGAATGGAAGACCTCGCACCACGCGCCGACGAAGAAGGGGCCTTGGCGCGCTCCCGACCAGCGCCCACCATCTTTCAACACCTGCCATGACAAAGAATAAACGAAATTAGTACAACATAAAAAAAGTACCAACATGAATAATAATATGTATATCACTTAAGTGTATCATCATCAAGTACAACATAAAAAAATTGAATACCTGACACTACTAATAATCTCGATCAGTATCATCAATAAATGCATCATCATCATCATCACTATAATCAATGATGGGCTCATAGGGTTCATTGGCATCAACATGTGCAAGGCCACCTTGACGTAATCGGTCAAGCATTGACAGGTCATCCGCAGCAGTAACCTCTTCTTGTTCCGGCTCTTCTTGTTCCTCCTCTGGGGTGATGTCGGATTCATTGTCGCTGTCTACTTCAATGTTTTGGGGTGAAGTATAGCGGTTCTTGAAACGCTTTTTGGAAAGACGTGTCTCTTGGAAGAATTCTCCTTCATATGTGTCTGGGTTAATGTGAGGTTCATAATCCTCTTCCTTTGGGGGAGAAAGTCTAGCACATGGCGGCACTTCATAAACGACATCCCAACCTTTCAGATTTGGATTAGTTTGGCAGGCCCACGGTAGATAGAATACTTGGGTCGCCTTTTGAGCCATAATATAGACATCAGGAACATCTAAATGAGTGCTTTGGTTGATTTCAACTAGCCCTATATGTTCATGAGTCCTTCTAGTCTCCTTCGGCTGCAACCAATAACATTTGAAGACTACGACATTCGGTGGGTTTTCACCATAGAACAGAAGTTCATAAATTGCTTCAACTCTCCCATAATACTCGGTACCTCCTTCGCCGATAGCAGATACACAGCAATTTGTAGACTTTCGGTCGGCCATAGATAGCTCTTTGCCATAGGTACGAAAGCGATACCCGTTGATGTCGTACTTGTCAAATGAACGGACCTTATAGTCAAAACCATTAGCGACTTGTCTCAATTCGGCGTCCATAGACTCTGAATTAGCCTACAAGTTTAATATGAAAGGATTGTTGCATTATGCACAAATTAGCGAATGAAATGAAATTGTCTAATAGAAATTACCGTTTGTTTGAACCAAGAGATGAAACCGGGATAGCCACCTCCTTGCTTTGCGAGAAGCTCATACTCTTCGACGGAATCCTTTTGGATCTCTGCTCCATACAAGAATATGGCGACGTATCGACTGTATGACATATCCAGGAATAAGAGTAGTTCAAAGGAAATAGAAGTTGCGAAACAATGTACCGAGAACTTACTCAATGTACGGCCGCACTTCTATCAGGTTGTTGAAGATATACAATGAAATGGTCCACCATTCTTCGTTATCCAAAGATACTGGATGTGAAACACTAGCTGGTGCGAGGTTCCCTTTGAATAGGCTGAGGTTGGATCCACCCTTTTTAGGCTCGTCAGCATTGTACCGAGGCTTCGGATTATGCAAATGACGATTTTTGGCTTCGTAGTGCGCTGTTACGAAGTTTGCCGCCTCCTCTGTGATGAATGCCTCAGCCATCGATGCTTCAATTCTATGTTTATTTTTACATTTTTCTCGAAGCGTCTTCTGCATCCTCTCAGTTGGGTAGCACCAACGATTTTGCACGGCCCCCCCCAATCTTGCCTCGGTCGGGAGATGCAAAATCAAATGCTGCATTGGATTAAAGAAGCCCGGTGGAAAGATCTTCTCTAACTTGCAGATCAACTCCAGCGCCAACTCTTCCATTTCTTCTAGCACGCCAGGCGATAGTTCTTTCGCACAAAGAACACGGAAGAAATAGCTGAGTTCTGCCAGTACTAGCCATTCATCCTCAGGGATGAAGCCACGCAACATCACTGGCATTACCCGCTCAATCCATATGTGCCAATCATGACTCTTGAGACCAAATATCTTCAGTTTATCAAGATTCGCTCCCCTCTTTAGATTCGCTGCATACCCATCGGGGAACATCAACTGCTGTTGCACCCACAAGAGAATTTCCCTCATAGCTGGCCTTCCAAGATTGAACCATGCCTTTGGCTTCGTCCAGTTCTGCTTTCCTTTCGGTTCTTTCATGTTTTGTAACGGCCTATCACATAGCGCCTCCAGATCGACTCTAGCCTTAGTATTATCCTTTGACTTCCCATCTATGCCGAACAATGTACCAAAAAGTGCCTCGGCGATATTCTTCTCAGTGTGCATCACGTCGATGTTGTGTGGGCAAAGGAGGTCTTTGAAGTAAGGCAGATCCCATAAGCATGTTTTTTGAGTCCACGCGTGCTTAGTATTATACCCCTTGAAGTACCCTGCACGTTGTGGATCTGTCTCGAGAGCGTTTAACTGATCTAGGGTCTGTTGGCCTATCAATGCAGGTGGTGCAGAGTTTTTGACAACTCTACCCCTGATGAAGTTCTTCTTGTCTTTCCTGAACTTATGGCGAGGATCCAGGAACTGTCTATGCATGTCGAAGCAAGAAAACTTGCGACCGGCTTGATGCCAACGAAACTCAAGAGCTCCCTTGCATGTGGGGCACGGGAACCTTCCATGCACACACCAGCCAACGAATAGCGCATACGCCGGCAAGTCATGCGTCGAGTACATGTACCAGACACGCATTATGAAGTTCCGTTTGCTAAAGGCGTCGTATGTCTTGAACCCATTATCCCAGGCTTGTTGCAATTCGTCCTTAAGCGGCTGCATGTACACATTCATATTTTTGCCCGGATAGTTGGGTCCTGGAATTATCAACGTTAGGAAAATGTTCTTTCTTTGCATAATCTGTCCGGGGGGGAGATTGAGTGGAAAGACAAATACGGGCCAACAACTGTATTGGGCTGCCGTCATACCAAACACACTGAACCCATCCGTGCTGATGCCGACTCGAGGATGCCTCAGATCTGCCGCTTTGTCAGCATGTAATTCATCAAACTTTTTCCACGCAACACCATCCGATGTGTGTACCATCATCAGATTCCCATCTGCATCTAGTTCGGTTCTTTTGCCTGTTTTGTGCCATGTCATCTGTCTGGACGTCTCTTCGACCATGAAAAGACGTTGAAGTCTTGGTACGATTGGCATATACCGAAGAACACTAACGGGGATTTTGGTATGTGTCTTCTCACCCATACCGTTGTCTACCACAATATACCTGGAAGACTTGCAAATGGGACAATAGTTCAAGTCCGCATAGTCAAGCCTAAATAAGGCACATCCTTTCTCACAGGCATGTATCTTCTCATAGGGCATCTTCAGTGCACGGAGGATTTTGTCCGACTGGTACAGGTTTGCAGGCATTACATGGCCTTTGGGTAGAAAGCGTCCAAATACTGTCATAATTGCGTCATAGCATTCTCTGCCCAAGTTGAACTGAGCCTTCAGAGCCATTACTTGTGAGATGGCATCCAACTGACAAAGCTCAGTGTGCTCGTGGAGCGCGGACGTTTCGAAGACTCCAACATTTCATTGAAGGCCTTTGCAGATTCCTCCATCTCCTCGTCCGAATCCCGAGCATCATCATAGCCTTGCACCATGTTTTCCATCCCGGTACCATGCTCGTCGGTGCGACGACGATCCACCTCAGCTCGGTCACGTTGGGCAGACTCACCATGAAATGTCCACACCGTATAATCGGGCGTAAAACCACTCTTCTGCAGGTGTTTGCCCATTTCAGCCTCTGTCTTCTTTTCCCAATTGCCGCACCGGAAACAGGGGCACCAGGTTTTCTTTTGGCCATTTGCAAATGCGGCTTGCACAAACCCCTTAGTTTTTGTGAACCATTCAGCGCTCCATTTGTTCTGACCAGTGTGACCGGTATACATCCAAGCACGGTCACTCATCTTGACTTTCAGAGCTACTGGACACACAACAATTATATATGTAATTCACCATGTATATATTCATCAGTTGATCTACTTTGTCAATTTTATTACGTCCATGCAACCTACACTCTAATAGGTAATGATAGGTCCTAATCCCACCCGTGTATGTGTAGATTGGGTTCATTTTCCCATGCTATGCTCCGGATCCGACGCAAAATTTCGGCAGCACCTCCCCGCTGTTCTCCTGATACACGTCTCTGCAATAAACAGAGAGGATGTGTACCCGGAGAACAACAGGGGAGGCACTGACGAAATATATGCGTCGGATCCGGAGCAAAGCATATGGGAAAACGAACCCAATCTACACATACTCGGGCTGTCCATGGATAGCGTTGGACAATTCGAAAGAATCAAGGTTATAAATATGCAAATGCATGCATATTTATAACTATGACGCTTTCGAACGGGAGACACATATTGGTTACGCATACTGATGATTCAAGACACATATATAGCTAGCTATCAAGTTTCATCGGAATAGATCAAATAATTAATGGGGGAGGAGGACTTGTCATTTGTGCTCACCCACGAACGAAGGGGCAGAGCTCGTCAAACGCACGGCGAGGTCGTCGAACACCAAACCTCGCAGCGATGAAACAACTGCACATTTAAAACTACACGATCAACACAATTATATATGATGTTTTTCATAACAAAATCGAAAAATATATGACCTAACTAATAATTCACAAATATATGACCCCGTCGGCCTCTGGAAGGCCAAAGAACACCTTTTCGGGAGGTGTCGGTGGTCGGGGTGTCCTGTCGGTGTCGGGGTGCCGTGTCGGGGTCGGGGTGCTGTTTCGGGGTCGGGGTCGGGGTGTCGTGTCGATGTCGGGGTAGTGCCGTGTCGGTGTCGGGGTGTTGTTTCGGGGTCGGGGTGTGGTGTCGGGGTCAGGGTGTCGGGTCAGGCTCGGGGTCGGGGTGTCGGGTCAGGCTCGGGGGGTCGGGGTGTCGGGGTCGGGGTCGGGGTCGGGGTCGGGTCGGGGTCGGGGTGTCGGGGTCGGGGTCTCGGGTCGGGTGTCGTGTCGGGGTGCCGGGTCGGGGTTTTTTCCTTTTCTTCTTCTTCCTCTTCTTCCTTTTCTTCCTTTTCTTCCTTTTTTTCTTCTTCTTCTTCTTCTTCTTCTTCTTCTTCTTCTCCTCCTTTCCTTTTTCCTCTTCTTCTTCTCCTCTCTCTTTTTTCTTCTTCTTCTTCTTCCTCTTCTTCTTTTTTCTTCTCCTCCTCCTCTTCTTCTTCTTCCTTTCCTTTTTCCTCTTCTTCTTCTCCTCCTCTCCTGTTTTTTTCTTCTTCTTCTTCTTCCTCTTCTTCTTTTTTCTTCTCCTCCTCCTCTTCTTCTTCTTCCTTTCCTTTTTCCTCTTCTTCTTCTCCTTCTCTCCTGTTTTTTCTTCTTCTTCTTCCTCTTCTTCTTTTTTCTTCTCCTCCTCCTCTTCTTATTCTTCCTTTCCTTTTTCCTCTTCTTCTTCTCCTCCTCTCTTGTTTTTTTTTCTTCTTCTTCCTCTTCTTCTTTTTTCTTCTCGTCCTCCTCTTCTTCTTCTTCCTTTCCTTTTTCCTCTTCTTCTTCTCCTCCTCTCTTGTTTTTTCTTCTTCTTTTCTTCTTCTTCTTTTTCTTTCCTAAAACTGGAACTAAAACCTAAAAACTAAACCTAAATCTAATCTAAACATAAACCTAAAACTAAAAACAGAAGAAAAAAGAAAAAACTAAATCTAAACCTAAAACTAAACTAAAACTAAACCTAAACCTAAAATAAAACTAAAACTAAATCTAAACTAAACATAAACCTAAAACTAAAAAAACAGAAAAAAAGGAGAGGTAGAGCTCACCTGGGCCGGTGGAGGAGGGGGCGGGGCGGCCTGGGGCGGCGGCGCCGGTCCCAGGGCGGTGGGGCGCGGGGGGCCGGGGCGCGGGGGCGGGGGGACGGTGGGGCGGCGGGGGGCGGGCGCGGGGCGGTGGGCGGGGGGCGGGGCGCGGGGGGTGGGGCGGGGGCGGGGGACGGGGGGCGGGGGCGGTGGTGCGCGGGCGGCGGCGAGTGGTGGGGGGCGGCGGCGCGCGTGTGTGGGAGGGAAACAGAGAGAGAGGGGGGGTGGGGTGCGCCGGCCGTTAGATACGTTTAATCTTTGCCGTCCGCCACCTTTGCCGTCCGCTAATGTGCGCTTTGCCGTCAGCTAGCAGATGGCAAAGAACAGGCTGATGGCAAAGGCTTTCTTTGCCATCAGCCTGTTCTTTGCCGTCTGCTTTCAGGTAGCTGATGGCAAAGAGCTTCTTTGCCGTCCGCTAGCGGACGGCAAAGAGCTGGCAGATGGCAAAGTAGCTGATTCCAGTAGTGTTGGTCAGAATCCCCTCCTCCACCCGCCAGCCGGCACCTCGGGGCCGGCCCGCGAGTTCCTCGCCGACCGGGCGGAGAGTGATGTTGACGACCCCGATCTGGGGGCGGCGGCTCTGGAAGACGACGCCGAGGGAGGAGGAGGAACAGCATGCGACTTCAGGCCTTCGGCCACTTTCGCCGACTGGCCTGACGACGACGCCGAGGGAGAAGTCACCCCTCGCCATAGGCCAGGAGCCAGCCAGCCTGGCGCGGGCTCTTCTGCCACGCCGGGCGCGCCATCCGGCGGGAAGAAGCGCAGGGCCGTGCCGACCTTGTTCGGCAGTCGGCCGAAGAAGCCCAAGGGCTCGGCTGCGGCGACCCGGCGGGACGAGGCGGCCGCGAAGGTCATCCACTTCCGTAAGGAAGTGAAGAAGCCCCCATTGGTCTCCGCGTGAGTATTCTGTCTTCAAAGCTTTATTCTTTCTTTGTGACTTTGTCTGAGTCTCTGCTTGCCGCTCTTGCTTCAGGGCTCCCCTCTCTCTTGAGAGGGTCACCGCCGCCTCCATCATGGGGTCAGCGGAGACGTCCGCCACCACTCGGCGGATTGACCCCACTGCTGACCTCCGGGAGGCGACAGAGCGGAATGCGCAGGAGAAGCGCAACGAAGAAGAGGCCCTCCGCCTAGAGAAGGCGGAGGCCTCCGCCAAAAAAAACTGGCGGAGGCCGAAGCCGCCGCTGCGACGAAGCGGCAGGCTGAGGAAGCCGCACGCCGCCAGTCGGCGGTGGTCGTCACCCCGTTGAACTCTGCGCCGCCGCCTCCGAAGTTCATGGGGCAGACTGGGGAAGCCGGCAGGGAGAACCCCGTCGTGGAGAGGGAAGGCGACGACCCCTCTACGCCGGACGTGAACGTTCCGCCGCCGCCTCCGTCGCCGTTTGAAGGTGTGCAAGGCAAGCAGCCAGCGGACCCTCCGGTGCCGCCGACCGAAGACGAGGCCGTGATGAGGCTACTCCTCCAAGTCGGCTCGCCAACGTGCCGCCGTCTGGAGAAGGCGACTTCGGCACCCCGCCCCCTGGAAGCCTGCACCGCCAGCTCGGCGATCCCAGACGCCGAAGCGACGAGTGCCGCGCCCATTGGGTGGGTGCGAGGAGGCGGCACAGGGCCGCTGAACCAGGCGCTTCTGGACGTCCAGGCGAAGCTTCGTGCCGAGGGCGACGCTCTCCAGAATTGCACCAAGGCGTACCTGGCGTCACGGGAAGCCGTCCGGGTATGTTTTTCCTTTGGTCTTTGTTTTCTTGTTCCTCTCTGTGGGGGTGTGCCAGCGCACCCACTGGGTGTAGTCCCTGAGTTTCGGGCTGGCTGCTGAGCAGGCGGCCCGGAACTCCAATTGATGAACTCTGGGCATTAACTTTTATCTGAAACGTTTGTCGCAGGACTACCACAACCTTCGCGTTACTGCCTTCAACCGTAACGTGAAGAGCTGGGCAAGCGGACCGCCGATCTGTCGGAGAGCCGGAGTAAGTCTTTTTCCTTCTTTGCGGGGGCGTGCTGGCGCACCCGCGGGCTGTACTCCCCGAGATTCGGGCCGATGCTGAGCAGTCGGGCCGGATCTCCCCGGCGACCTTCTTTACCTGATGACTTAACGCCTTCTTTCTTCCTTCTTTTCAGGGGCCAACACCGCTCTTCAACAGCAACTGGGCGACGCCAACTCCGCTTTGCACGCCAAAGAGGAGGAGTGCAGCAAGCTCGTCACGGAGCGCGATCTGCTGGCCACTCAATTGGTAGAGCAGAAGGAGCTGCTTGTGAAGACGCAGAGGGAGGCGGAGGAGACGGAGACCGCCCTTCTGGCCGAGTTCGCGAGCAAGCGCTCCTCCTGGTCTGACAAGGAGGCGCTGCTGGCCTCCGGCTTCCATGAGATCGAAGACATTGTTGATGGTTAGTTGCTTTACTTTCTTTCTTCGAGCTGCCGATTTTAAGTCGTGCCGACTCCCGGTTTTTGACTTGCTTCTTTGTTTCTTCCGGTCTTTGCAGACTTCTTTCCTAGGCACTCGCAGGCCGCCATCCAAGCCATCGAGGCTGACCAAGAAGGTCGGAGGGCGGAGGGCGCAGAGATTGCCGCCGACGCCCCCCGAACTCTTGACGAGCACATCCTGAGCATCGAGGCTCGCCTTCGGCCGGCTCACCGGATGCTGCGCCGGCTTTAGCGTGTTGGTGCCCAGGCGATTGCCGCCCTGTGGCCGGATATGCAGGCTCCGCGCACCCCCAGCCTGACAGCCGACTGGCTAGAGGTCGTGGCTGGTCGTCTTGAGGCCTGGAAGGGTTCTTCGGCCCGAGCTGGAGCGCGCCGGGCCTTGGAGTTCGTCAAGGCATGGTATCCGGGGCTGGATCTAGACCGGCTGGCCACGCTTCGGTCAGAGGCTCAGCCGGAGCTGGCAGCTACGGAAGATGCCCTCGTCAAGCGTGCTGCGGCGATCGCCGAGTACACCGACACCCGCATCTTCGTCCCCGAGCGGTTTGAAGACGGCGAGGAGGTACCGCCAGAGTGGTTTGGGATGAACCCAGACTACGGCGAGGACTCGGCGGAGGTGATTGGCTCCAGCGTCGAGGAGGAAGGCGAGGCGGAGGACGGAGGCGAGATGGAGGCACCAGAAGACGGAGCAGACGGCCAGCCTCAGCTCGACCGCGCCTCCAGCAACGAGTCGCGTGCGACCGACCCGACTGCCGCCGGGGGCAATCAAGCCGAGACTAGCTAGCCGGCCTCCCCAACGCCTGACGATGGCACCTCCACCGACCCTCCTAATCCGTCTGCTGCTTCCTAAGCTGCCACTGTATCTTTGTTTTGTCTGCTTCAGTAGTCTTTGAAGAACTTGTTAATTCGCACAATTCCACCCGCGGGGTGTATTTTGAACTTCTGCTGGAAGATTCGGCCAAGGGCCTATGTTATGTAAATATATTTATCCGAGTTCTATCTTTTCTTGCTCGTTGCTCTTTTGGCTTTTTTCCTTTGCCGCTTTCTCTTAGTTGCCTGCCTTGCCAATCGGACAGTCGCTCTACGGACTGTCGCTGGATCAAGTGCTTGGCTACTTTGGGAAAGCAAGTACTTAGCCATTTTTAAGAGTTTTTTGAGCAAGTTGAATAGAAGGCGGCAATCCGACTGTTCGAGAGTCGGTTTGTGAAAAAAGGCTGGAAGCCGTCTTGAGCTATGTTTTATGCTTTGAGTCCTTAACCATTTTTCATGCGAACGCCCATTCTACCTTACCTCTGCCCACCGTACAGTCGCTCTGCGAGCTGCGGCTTCTGACAGAAGACGGTTTAGGTGTTACACACTACTTGTCCGGCTGCAGGAAGCATTTCATAGTGCAAGGCGGCAAGTCCCCGGGCCGACTTGTCGAGCCCGGTGCCAAGCGGCATGACAAAGAGTAACATACTTGTAGGCATAATTTTTATCATACAGACAAAAGAGGGCAGTCCCCGAGCTCGTCTCGGGGGCCCCGAAGTCTTGGTACTTTAATACAAAAGGTAGCATGGTACATACTGCATCAACTGTAAAATCTTCGGAGGAGATTTGCATTCCATGGCCACTCTGTCTCCTTGCCGGAGTCGTCCCTCTTGCGTGCTCGGGGCTTCTGAGCGTCAATCAGGTAGTAGTAGTCGTTGCCCAGTACTTTGCTGATGATGAAAGGGCCTTCCCAAGGCGCCGGCAGCTTGTGCTGGCCGGCTGTTTGCTGGATCAGCCGGAGCACAAGGTCGCCTTCTTGGAAAGATCTTGGCCTGACCTTCCTATTGTGGTATCGGCGCAGGCTCTGCTGGTAGATGCTGGACCGGCTGAGTGCCAACAGCCAGCCCTCTTCCAGCAGATCGACGCCGTCTTGTCGTGCTTCTTCTGCTTCCTCCTCGGTGTACATAGTGACTCGTGGGGAGTCGAACTCTATGTCCGTTGGGATGACGGCTTCGGCACCGTAGACGAGGAAGAAGGGCGTGAAGCCGGTTGACTTGTTTGGAGTCGTGCGCAGACTCCAGAGGACGGCTGGCAGCTCGTCGAGCCAGCAGCCAGCCGAGCGCTCCAGAGGCTCGATCAGCCGAGGCTTGATGCCGGACAGGATGAGGTCGTTTGTTCGCTCCACTTGGCCGTTTGACTGCGGATGGGCGACAGACGCTAGGTCCAGTCGGATGCCCTGTGTTGCACAGAAATGGGCCAAGGCGCCTTTGGCGAAATTTGTGCCGTTGTCGGTGATGATGCTGTGTGGTATGCCGTACCGAATTGTGATATCGGAGATGAAAGTTACGGCAGTCGGACCGTTCAGCTTCTTGATTGGCTTTGCTTCTATCCACTTGGTGAACTTGTCCACTGCGACAAGTAAGTGAGTTAAACCAGCTCCTGCTGTCTTGAATGGTCCCACCATGTCTAGACCCCAAACTGCGAAAGGCCAGGCAATGGGGATGGTCTTGAGTGCAGAAGCTGGCTGGTGCGGCTTGGAGCTGAACTTCTGGCACCCTTTGCATTTTTGGACCAACTCCTTGGCCTCTTCCAAGGCAGTTGGCCAGAAGAAACCGTGTCGAAAGGCTTTGGCAACGAGTGCTCTTGAAGCCGCATGGTGGCCGCACTCGCCTTAATGGATGTCTTTGAGAATCGCTTGGCCTTGCTCTGGGTCTACGCAGCGCTGGTAGACACCAGTGACGCTGCGCCTGACCAGCTCTCTGTTGACTATGGTGTAGGCTGCCGCCCGGTGTTGTATTAGCCGAGCTGAGGTCTCATCAGTCAGCAGCTCTTTGTTCACCAGGAATTTGAGGATGTGCTGGGCCCATGAGGGTGCTGCTATTTCTTCGACTGCCAGAACTGTGACTTGGACGAGGGCGGTTGGGCTGGGAGGCGGTGGGTTGGAGTCAACAACCACTTGCTGGGTTAATGAAGTCCCCAGGCCGACTGGCGCGGTCCTTGGGCCGAGTTCTGGAGTCTTTGAGTCTGCCACTGCAGTCCCCGGGCCGGGTTTGACTATGGCGGCTTTGGAGTCATCCGCCAAAATCCCCGTACCGACTGCTGGAGCTCTGGAGTCGGATCCGACATCTTCGGGAGGAGCCGGCACAAAAATGGAGTCTGATTCTGGTGAAGGCTTGATAGACGGCTTGAGGAGGCGTTGAAGGGCGACGCCAGATGGTATTGCTTGGCGGGTGGAGCCAATTCATGCCAAGGCATTTGCTTGGTCGTTGTCGTTTCTTGGCACATGGAGAAACTCGCACCCTTCGAAATACCCGCTGAGTTGCTGCACGAGGAAACGGTAACTCGCCATGTTTTCATCTTTCACATCCCAGTCGCCAGATGATTGCTGGACCACTAAGTCCGAGTCGCCATAACACAAGATCCGGCGGATGCCAAGTTCTTTGGCAAGCCGGAGCCCGTGAATGAGCGCCTCGTACACGGCGACGTTGTTGGAGGCGGCAAAGTGGATTTGCAGCGCGTATTTGAGCTTATCGCCTTTGGGAGAGGTGAGGACGACGCCGGCTCCCAAGCCAGTGCGCATCTTGGAGCCGTCGAAATGCATCCGCCAATGGGTGGAATCAGGCGCTGGAGGTAGGTACCGGGTCTTGGCCCAGTCGACGAGGAAGTCGGCCAGTGCTTGTGACTTGATAGCGGTGCGGGGCTGGTAGTGGATGGTGTAGGGAGCCAACTCTATGGCCCATTTGGCCACTCGGCCAGAAGCATCTCGGCTACCAATGATCTTGGCAAGCGGGGCCGTGCAGACCACCGTGATTGGATGCTCTTGAAAGTAAGGCTTCAATTTCTTGGCAGCAAAGTGTACGCCATAGCACATCTTCTGGTAGTGGGGGTAGTTCTTCTTGGAGGTCGACAGTACCTCGCTCAGGTAATATACCGATCTCTGGGTAGGTACCGCCTTGCCTTCCTCCTTGCGTTCCACTACAATGACCGTGCTGACTACCCGGCTGGTGGCGGCGATGTACAGGAGCATAGGTTCCTTGGGGGTCAAAGCCGCCAGGACGGGTGGAGTAGTCAGCATCTTCTTCAGCTGGAGAAAAGCTTTGTCTGCCTTATGGTTCCACTCGAAAAAAGTGGTCTTCTTCATGAGTTGGTATAAGGGGAGAGCTTTCTCGCCTAGCCGACTAATGAATCGGCTGATGGACGCCAAGCAGCCAGTGAACTTCTGCACATCCAGAAGTCGGCTGGGTACCTCCATTCTCTCAATGGCCTTGATTTTTACTGGGTTGCATTCTATGCCGCGTTCAGAGACCAGGAAGCCTAGGAGCTGGCCGGCTGGTACTCCGAAGACACACTTCTCGGAGTTGAGCTTGATTTGGAATCGGCGCAGGTTCTCAAAGGTCTCCTTGAGGTCTTCCAGCAGTGTTCCACGATTTTCCGTCTTCACCACCATGTCGTCCACGTAGACGTGGGCGTTCCTGCCGAGCTGCTTGAGGAGGCACTTCTGCATGCAACGCTGAAAGGTGGCGCTGGCATTCCTTAAACCGAATGTCATGGTGAGGTAGCAGAAGGCTCCAAACGGCGTGATGAAGGCGGTCTTCAGTCTGTCAGCCGGGTTCAGCTTGATCTGGTGATATCCTGAGTATGCATCCAAAAAACTCAACAGCTCGCATCCGGCTGTGGAGTCTATCACCTGATTGATTCTTGGTAGAGCAAATGGGTCCTTGGGGCAGGCCTCTTCTCTTCTCTTCTGATAGGCAGCGCAGGGGCTGCCTGACCGGCTTTGCATCAGATCGGACATGTAACTTGTGCTCGGCGAATTCCGTCGGTACACCTGGCATGTCTTTGGGGGACCATGCGAAGATGTCCCGATTCTCACGGAGGAAATCGACGAGCTCGCCTTCCTACTTGCTGTCGAGGTTTGCACCTAGGACGGCATACCTCTCTGGGTGCTCCGGATCCAAGGGTATCTTCTTTGTCTCTTTGGCCGACTTGAACGAACCCTCAGCCTTCGACTCTTTTGGGTTGGGCGATACCTCAGGCTGCTTGCTGGCCATCGCCACAACTCGCTCAAGGAGCCGCTTCTCGGCCGCGATTACCAGGGACTTAGCCAGCCGACTGCTCTCAGCTGCGCAAGCAGACGACTTCCGGTAGTCGCCAGCCACAGTCAGAATTCCCCTAAAACTGGGAATCTTCATCTTGAGGTAGGCGTAGTGGGGGACCGCCATGAACTTGGCCAAGGGGGGTCGGCCAAGTAGCGCATGGTATGGGCTCTCAAGGTCCACAACCTCAAACCAAACAGACTCTCTGCGGAAGTGATCTTTGTCTCCAAAGAGGACGTCCATCAGGATCTTGCCGATTGGCGAGCAGGAAAGCCCAGGAACAATGCCGTGGAACACAGTTCGGCTGTTCTGAAGCTGTCTTTGCTTGATCCCTAACTTCTCCATGGTGTCGTTGTACAGGATATTGATGTTGCTGCCTCCGTCTAGCAGAACTCGCGAGAAACCCGCGGCTCGTCTGTCCGTAGCAAAGGTGGCGTCCAGGACCAAGGCATAGGAGCCCGGACTCGGCATCACTTCTGGGTGGTCGGCCCTGCTCCAGCTGATGGGCTTCTTGGACCAGTGCATGAACTCTGGCGTCTCCGATGCTACGGCATTCACCTCTTGCCGCTGCAGCCGCCTGCTGCATCGATCCTCAGCCACACCGGTGAACACCACATAGGCTCCGTGCTCTTCAGGGTATTCGTCTTGTACTGCACCGACTGGCCTGACAGCCGGCTGCTGGGGCGGAGGCGGCTGCCCAGCAGGCGGGGGAGGCAGGAGGCCGTCTCCCTTGGCGATCCTGGTGAGCTAGTGGCACTTCCGGGTGGTGTGATTCGACGGCTTCGCGCCGCTATGGAACTTGCAAGGTCCATCCAAGGTCTGCTCATAGGAGAAGGCCGGCAACCAGTTTGGCTTGCCGCCTTTCTGTCGCTTGGGCGGGGGCTGCTCATCTGGCTGCTGGGCTTCAATGGTCGCGACCTGCCGGCTGCTGGAAACCGGCTGTGGGGCCTTGCGCTTGTGGTCGCCCTGCTGTTGTCGCCGGCTGGCGTCTGCCGCCGGAGTTCTTGGAGCTTGAGGAGCCACTTTGCCAGTTGTGCTGATTTGATTCTCCGCCTTCATGGAGGAGTCGGCCGTGGCGTACTTGTCCGCTATGATCAGCAGCTCGTCGAGGGTTTCTAGCTCGTCGCAAAGGAGCTTGTGCTTGAGGAGGGTGCCTTCTCTGCACCCGGCTGTGAAGTACTCGATGGCCTGCACCTCGTGCACGCCCTCACAGGAATTCCGAAGCTCGGCCCAACGTGTGAGGTAATCGCGAGTCGACTCGTCGGGGCCTTGCACGCACAAGGAGAGCTGACGAGGCTTGGGAGGACGCTTGTACATGCTGGTGAAGTTGCGAACGAATGCTTCGGTGAAGTCGACCCAGCTGTTGATGCTGTGGGGCTTTAGGCTGTTCAGCCATGTCCGGGCCGTGCCCTGGAGCATGAGCGGAACGTACTTTACGGCGACACGCTTGTTGCCGTTTGCTATGCTGACAGCCGTGGAGTAGTCGACTAGCCAGTCTTCCGGCTTCACGGAGCCGGTATACTTGGGCGTGTCTCTTGGGAGCGTGAACCCTCTGGGAAAGGGCTCGTCCCGAATGCGGGGCCCGAAACAAGGCGGACCAGCTCGTCCTCTTCTTCCAGCGCTAAGGATCGGTGAAGTCGGTCGATCCGGTGGCGGGCGTCATTCTCTCCAACTCCCTCTCGACGGCCAAGGCATTCGCCGAGAGTCGGATGGTCAACAGGCGGCAGGGAGACTCGCCTCTCCTTGCGGGGAGGGGGAAGCGGACAGTCGTCCCGTCGTTCCACTGCTCTCGGGCGGCCGTCTCGGTCGCGCTCTATGGTAATGCGAGTCCGACTGTGGCTGACAGCCGGCTCCTTGTCTCTTCTTCCTCGGGCGCCGCCAGTCGGCATCCGAGACGTCGCGCCTTGATCTCGGTGAAGGTCATCGTTTGGCCGCTGCGGCACCTCCGTGCGGCAGCCGGCCTCGTTCTGCGCAGCGGCTGCGTCGAGGAGCCGCTGGACTCGCTCCATCATGAGGCGACGTTCTTCGCCCTCGAAATTGTCCAGCTCATCCGCCGCTGCCTGGGCGGCTTGGATGTTCTCCGCTGGTGTAGCGTACATAGGGCGGCTTGCCCCAAATAGGTTGGCGATGGCTACGCCGCACTGCTCGACCGCGCCAAGGCGGCTGGGCCCCGCCGGGGCTGGCGAGCCGCCGACGGCGCGATCCATCTCCCGCTGGTAGGCTTCTGACAAGCGCCTCATGCTGGCCAGCTTCTTCGCGCCTTCAACGATCTGAAGGCGGCGCGCCTCCAACGTCTCTGCGTCAGCGTCTTCCAGAATGGGCGCAGTTAGGTCTTGCAGCGCTGCGCCAAGTGAGTCGTGTGCTCCTCCGCCGGGGAGCTCATCATGACTGATGACTAGCATCTTGGTGACGGTGCTCCCGTTGCTCTCTGCGCGAGGGAGAGGTTCGTCGTAGACCACCACATTGGTGGGTAACGCGTCGAGCGACGCGGTGTCGGAGTCGACCAGCATCGGTTCGGTGGAGCCTACGGACTCCAAGTCTACGGCAGGCTCGCCGGAAACGTGGAGTTGATCGAGGAGGCCCGCGAGGAGGTTCTCGGGGCCGCCCGTGCCTGCGTCGGACGCAGGTTCGTCGGAGAGGCGGACCTCAGCGACAAGTTCGACCAAGGAGCCGGCCGCGCAGGCGATCTCAACGCCGCTTAGCGCGTCGGTGAAAACTCCGTCTGGCGTGCCTGGCTGGCTGTGCTCGCCAGGGAGGAAAAGGGTTCCCGTCCAGAACAGATCTCCGGACGGCGGTGCACCAGGCCCCAAGGTGGGCGCCAAATGTCGGGGGTTTGGTGCGACAGATGCCAAAGGATGGCTTATCACGGTGGGGGCGAGTAGAACGTCGCCGGTGCCTGGAAATGGGATGAGGCGAAGACATGCACGCCGGCGAATCTTACCCAACTTCAGGGCTCTCCGAGGAGATAATACCCCTACTGCTGCTCTGCGGGGTCTCCGTATGATCACTATGGCAAAGTGTTTACACGGTTGCTCCTTGAGCTGTTTCTTGGAGGTAGGAGAGGGCAAGGCTAGCTCTCTCCCTTCTATATGATCTGGCCTAGAGCTAATGGGTTCCAACCCTTTGCATGGGTGCCCTGGGGGGTTTATATAGGCCTACCCCCCAGGGGTACAATGGTAATCCGGCTGGACGCGGGCCCAGCCGTTAGTGCCTCTAGCCTCCGTCTTCTCTGCCGACCGCTGGGGCCCGCCGACTGGCGGGCCCCGCCGACTGGCCTCGTACGGAGCCGACAGGCCGCGTCCGCCGCGGGAGGGTCTTGCCGGCTGCTGATTACTATAGCCGTGCTTCTGATGACGCGGGCTTGATCATGAGGTCGTGGCAACAGTCCCGCTGCCCGGCAGGCGATCACTGTCGCCACTCCCCATCACTTCTTGATTAATGGCGCGTGGGCCCCGGGGGAGGGCTCGGCCGACTGCCCCGGGCCGACTCCCGATGGGTCCGACTGGTGGTTCTCCTGCCGTCTCCTGAGGTCTCACTGACTGGTGGGGCCTGCTGTCTCTAGGCCATACAGACAAGCCGTCGTGGGTGCAGGATTCGGCCCTGCGGTGCTGATGTCAGGGCCGGCATGGCAACAGTGCCACGCCGCACGGAGATCTTCCGGGGTACGGCGTGCTGTGGCCATGCCTGCCCTTGGTAAGGGGTGGGGGTGGGCTTCGCTGTAGCCACGCCCCTGCCCCGTCCCCTTTGATGAGGTCATGGGGTTTGTTGGAGTCGCAGGCCGACTCCCCAAAGCCGGCTTCTCTGGAAGTCGCCAGTCAGGAGTCGGCTTTATCCTGAAGTCGTCCCCGGGACTCGGCCATGAGCGGGCAGTCGGCCGCCTTGCCGTCGACTCCTCGGAAGGCGGCTCTTCGTCCTGGGGTCTTGAGGGGCGCAGCCTGCCCCGATGTCTTGAAAGGTTCTGGGGCTCGGGTTGGCCTACCCGTGGCCCGTTACTCCGACAAGGTTCTTCAGTAAATAAAGAATTGAGATCATATGTTTGTTCAACAGGCGGTATATTAAGACCATGTATTTCTTCAATAGGAGGTAAATTATTAACGTCTTCAGCTTTAATACCTTTTTCTTTCATAGATTTCTTTGCCTCTTGCATATCTTCTGGACTGAGGAATAGAACACCTCTCTTCTTCGGAGTTGGTTTAAGAATAGGCTCAGTAATTGGAGCAGGAGCTGGCTCAGGAGGTGGCTCAGGATGTGCCCAATCATTTTCATTTGTCAACATATTATTCAATAGAATTTCAGCTTCATCTGGTGTTCTTTCCCTGAAAAGAGAACCATCACAACTATCCAGGTAATCTCTGGAAGCATCGGTTAGTCCATTATAAAAGATATCAAGTATTTCAGGTTTCTTAAGAGGATGATCAGGCAAAGCATTAAGTAACTTGAGAAGGCTCCCCCAAGCTTGTGGGAGACTCTCTTCTTTAATTTGCACGAAGTTGTATATTTCCCTCAAAGCAGCTTGTTTCTTATGAGCAGGGAAATATTTAGCAGAGAAGTAATAAATCATATCCTGGGGACTACGCACACAACCAGGATCAAGAGAATTAAACCATATCTTAGCGTCACCCTTTAATGAGAACGGAAATATTTTAAGTATATATAAGTAACGTGATCTCTCATCATTATTAAACAGGGCAGCTATATCATTTAATTTAGTAAGATGTGCCACAACAGTTTCAGATTCATAGCCATAAAACGGATCAGATTCAACCAAAGTAATTATATCAGGATCAACAGAGAATTCATAATCCTTATCAGGAACACATATGGGTGAAGTAGCAAAAGCAGGGTCAGGTTTCATTTTATCTCTAAGTGATTCTTTGTTCCATTTAACTAATAACCTCTTAAGCTCATATCTATCTTTGCAAGCTAAAATAGCGGCAGAAGATTCCATATCAAAAAGATAACCCTCAGGAATAACAGGCATATTTTCATCATCACTATCATCATTGTATTCAGATTCAATAATTTCTTTTTCTCTAGCGCTAGCAATTTGTTCATCAAGAAATTCACCAAGGGGCACAGTAGTATCAGGCATAGAAGCAGTTTCATCATAAGTATCATGCATAGTAGAAGTGGCATCATCAATAACATGTGACATATCAGAACGAATAGCAGAAGCAGGTGTAGGTGTCGCTAGCTTACTCATAATAGAAGGTGAATCAAGTGCAGAGCTAGATGGCAATTCCTTACCTCCCCTCGTAGTTGAGGGATAGATCTTGGTTTTTGGATCTCTCAAGTTCTTCATAATGATAAGCGGATATAAATCCCAAGTGACTCAAAGAATAGAGCTATGCTCCCCGGCAACGGCGCCAGAAATTAGTCTTGATAACCCACAAGTATAGGGGATCGCAACAACTTTCGAGGGTAGAGTATTCAACCCAAATTTATTGATTCGACACAAGGGGAGCCAAAGAATATTCTCAAGTATTAGCAGCTGAGTTGTCAATTCAACCACACCTGGAAACTTAGTATCTGCAACAAGGTGTTTAGTAGCACAGTAATATGATAGTGGTGGTAGCAGCAACAAAAGTAAAGACAACAAAAGTAATGTTTTTGGTATTTTGTAGTGATTGTAACAGTAGCAGCGGGAAAGTAAATAAGCGTAAACCAGTATCTGGAAAACTCGTAGGCACTGGATCAGTGATGGATAATTATGCCGGATGTGGTTCATCATGTAACAGTCATAACATAGGGTGACACACAACTAGCTCCAATTCATCAATGTAATGTAGGCATGTATTCCGTATATAGTCATACGTGCTTATGGAAAAGAACTTGCATGACATCTTTTGTCCTACCCTCCCGTGGCAGCGGGGTCCTATTGAAAACTAAGGGATATTAAGGCCTCCTTTTAATAGAGAACCGGAACAAAGCATTAGCACATAGTGAATACATGAACTCCTCAAACTATGGCATCACCGGGAGTGGTCCCGATTATTGTCACTTCGGGGTTGCCGGATCATAACACATAGTAGGTGACTATAGACTTGCAAAATAGGATCAAGAACTCACATATATTCATGAAAACATAATAGGTTCAGATCTGAAATCATGGCACTCGGGCCCTAGTGACAAGCATTAAGCATAGCAAAGTCATAACAACATCAATCTCAGAACATAGTGGATACTAGGGATCAAACCCTAACAAAACTAACTCGGTTACATGATAAATCTCATCCAACCCATCACCGTCCAGCAAGCCTACGATGGAATCACTCACGCACGGCGGTGAGCATCATGAAATTGGTGATGGAGGATGGTTGATGATGACGACGGCGATGAATCCCCCTCTCCGGAGCCCCGAACGGACTCCAGATTAGCCCTCCTGAGAGGTTTTAGGGCTTGGCGGCAGCTCCGTATCGTAAAACGCAATGATTTCTTCTCTCTGATTTTTTTCTCTCCGAAAGCAAATATATAGAGTTGGAGTTGGCGTCGGAGGGCATCCAGGAGGCGCACGAGGTGCGGCTACCCTCCCTCCCCCCACTATATATAGGACCCCTAGGGGGGGCGCCGGCCCTAGGAGATCCAATCTCCAAGGGGGGCGGCGGCCAAGGGGGGACTTGCCCCCCAAGTCAGGTGGGGCGCCTCCCACCCCTAGGGTTTCCAACCCTAGGCGCAGGGGGAGGCCCATGGGGGGCGCACCAGCCCACCAGGGGCTGGTTCCCCTCCCACTTCAGCCCATGGGGCCCTCCGGGATAGGTGGCCCCACCCGGTGGACCCCCGGGACCCTTCCGGTGGTCCCGGTACAATACCGATTACCCCCGAAACTTTCCCGATGGCCGAAACTGGACTTCCTATATATAAATCTTCACCTCTGGACCATTCCGGAACTCCTCGTGACGTCCGGGACTCCGAACAACTTTCAAGTTACCGCATACTAATATCTCTACAACCCTAGCGTCACCGAACCTTAAGTGTGTAGACCCTATGGGTTCGGGAGACACGCAGACATGACCGAGACGACTCTCCGGTCAATAACCAACAACGGGATTTGGATACCCATGTTGGCTCCCACATGTTCCACGATGATCTCATCGGATGAACCACGATGTCGAGGATTCAATCAATCCCGTATACAATTCCCTTTGTCAATCGGTACGATACTTGCCCGAGATTCGATCGTCAGTATCCCGATACCTCGTTCAATCTCGTTACCGGCAAGTCTCTTTACTCGTTCCGTAACACATCATCCCGTGATCAACTCCTTGGTCACATTGTGGACATTATGATGATGTCCTACCGAGTGGGCCCAGAGATACCTCTCCGTTACACGGAGTGACAAATCCTAGTCTCGATTCATGCCAACCCAATAGAAACTTTCGGAGATACCCGCAGTGCACCTTTATAGCCACCCAGTTACATTGTGACGTTTGGTGCACCCAAAGCATTCCTACGGTATCCGGGAGTTGCACAATCTCATGGTCTAAGGAAATGATACTTGACATTAGAAAAGCTTTAGCATATGAACTACACGATCTTGTGCTAGGCTTAGGATTGGGTCTTGTCCATCACATCATTCTCCTAATAATGTGATCCTGTTATCAACGACATCCAATGTCCATGGTCAGGAAACCGTAACCATCTATTGATCAATGAGCTAGTCAACTAGAGGCTTACTAGGGACATGGTGTTGTCTATGTATCCACACATGTATCTGAGTTTCCTATCAATACAATTCTAGCATGGATAATAAACGATTATCATGAACAAGGAAATATAATAATAACTAATTTATTATTACCTCTAGGGCATATTTCCAACAGTCTCCCACTTGCACTAGAGTCAATAATCCAGTTCACATCGCTATGTGATTAACACTCAAGGTCACATCCCCATGTGACTAACACCCAAAGAGTTCTGGGTTTGATCATGTTATGCTTGTGAGAAATGTTATAGTGAATGGGTCTGAACCTTTCAGATCCGTGTGTGTGCTTTACAAATCTCTATGTCATCTTGTAGATGCAGCTACCACGCTCTATTTGGAGCTATTCCAAATAACTGTTCTACTATACGAATCCGGTTTACTACTCAGAATCATCTAGATTAGTGTCAAAGATTGCATCAGCGTAACCCTTTACGACGAACTCTTTTACCACCTCCATAATCGAGAAAATTCCTTAGTCCACTAGTTACTAAGGATAACCTTAACCGTTGTCCTGTGATCCATTCCTAGATCACACTTGTACCCCTTGACTGACTCATGGCTTGGCACACTTCAGGTGCGGTACACAACATAGCATACTGTAGAGCCTATGTCTAAAGCATAGGGGATGACCTTCGTCCTTTCTCTCTATTCTGCCGTGGTCAGGTCTTGAGTTTTACTCAATACCCATACATTATAACACAGCCAAGAACTCCTTCTTTGCCGATCTATTTTGAACTACTTCAAAATCTTGTCACGGTATGTATTCATTTGAACGTACCATTAAGCGTTTTTGATCTATCCTTATAGATCTTGATGCTCAATGTTTAAGTAGCTTAATCCAGGTTTTCCATTGAAAAATACTTTTCAAATAACCCTACATGCTTTCCAGAAATTCTACATCATTTTTGATCAACAATATGTTAACAACATATACTCATCAAAAATTCTATAGTGCTCCCACTCACTTCTTTGGAAATACAAGTTTCTCATAAACTTTGTATAAACCCAAAATCTTTGATCATCTTATCAAAGCGTACATTCCAATTCCGAGATGCTTACTCCAGTCCTTAGAAGGATTGTTGGAGCTTTGCGTACTTGTTAGCATCTTTCAGGATTGAGAAAACCTTCTGGTTGTATCACATACAACCTTTCCTCAATAAAAACGTTGAGGAAACAATGTTTTGACATCCTATCTGCAAGATTTCATAAATAATGCAGTAACTACTAACATAATTCCAACAGACTCTTAGCATCGCTACGAGTGAGAAAGTCGCATCGTAGTCAACACCTTGAACTTGTCGGGAAACATCTTAACGACAAGTCGAGCTTTCTTAATGGTGACACTTACCATCATTGTCTGTCTTCCTTTTAAAATCCATTTGCACCCAACAGCCTTACAACCATCAAGTAGTTCTTTCAAAGTCTATACTTTGTTTTATACATGGATCCTCTCTCGGATTTTATGGCCTCGAGCCATTCGTCAGAATCCGGCCCCACCATCGCTTCTCCATAGCTCGTAGGGTCATTGTTGTCTAGCAACATGATTTCCGAGACAGGATTACGTACCACTCTGAAGTAGTACACATCCTTGTCGACCTATGAGGTTTGGTAGTGACTTGATCCGAAGTTTCATGATCACTATCATAAGCTTCCACTTCAATTGGTGTAGGTGCCACAGGAACAACTTCCTGTGCCCTGCTACACCTAGTTGAAGTGACGGTTCAATAACCTCATCAAGTCTCCACCATCCTCCCACTCAATTCTTTCAAGAGAAACTTTTCCTCGAGAAAGGACCTATTTCTAGAAACAATCACTTTTGCTTCCGGATCTGGAATAGGAGGTATACCAAACTATTTTGGGGTATTCTATGAAGATGCATTTATCCGCTTTGGGTTTGAGCTTATCAGCCTGAAACCTTTTCACATAAGCATCTCAGCCCCAAACTTTTAAGAAACGACAACTTAGGTTTCTCTAAACCATAGTTCATACGGTGTCATCTCAACGGAATTGTGTGGTGCCCTATTTAAAGTGAATGTGGTTGTCTCTAATGCCTAACCCATAAAAGATAGTGGTAATTCGATAAGAGACATCATGGTATGCACTATATCCAATAGGGTGCAGTTATGATGTCCGGACACACCATCACACTATGGTGGTCCAGGCGGTATTAGTTGTGAAACAATTTCCACAATGTCTTAATTGTGTGCCAAACTCGTAACTCAGATATTCATCTCTATGATCATATCATAAACATTTTATCATCTTGTCACGACGATCTTCAACTTCACTCTGAAATTACTTAAACCTTTCAATAATTCAGACTTGTGTTTAATCAAGTAAATATACTCAGCATCTACTCAAATCATCTGTGAAGTAAGAACATAACGATATCCACTGCGTGCCTCAACACTCATTGGACTACACACATCAAATGTATTACTTCCAACAAGTTGCTTTCTTGTTCCATCTTACTGAAAACGAGGCCTTTCAGTCATCTTGCCCATGTGGTATGATTTGCATGTCTCAAGTGATTCAAAATCAAGTGAGTCTAAACGATCCATCTGCATGGAGTTTCTTCATGCATATCTACCAATAGACATGGTTCGCATGTCTCAATCTTTTCAAAAACGAGTGAGTCCAAAGATCCATCAACATGGAGCTTCTTCATGCGTTTTATACCAACATGACTCAAATGGCAGTGCCACAAGTACGTGGTACTATCATTACTATCTTATATCTTTTGGCATGAGCATGTGTATCACTACGATCGAGATTCAATAAACCATTCATTTTAGGTGCAAGACCATTGAAGGTATTATTCAAATAAACAGAGTAACCATTATTCTCCTTAAATGAATAACCGTGTGGTGATAAACATAATCCAATCATGTCTATGCTCAACGCAAACACCAAATAACAATTATTTCGGTTTAACACCAATCCCGATGGTAGAGGGAGCGTGCGATGTTTGATCACATCAACCTTGGAAACACTTCCAACACATATCGTCATCTCACCTTTAGCTAGTCTCCACAGCCTTTTATTTTGAGTTACTATCGCTTAGCAATCGAACCGGTATTTATTACCCTGGTGCCACTAGGAGTACTAGTAAAGTACACAATAAAATGACGTATATCCAAAATACTTCTGTCGACCTTGCCAGCCTTCTCATCTACCAAGTATCTAGGGTAGTTCTGCTTCAGTGACCGTTCCCCTCATTATAGAAGCACTTAGTCTCGGGTTTGGTTCAACCTTGGGTTTCTTCACTAGAGCAGCAACTGATTTGCCGTCTCATGAAGTATCCCTTCTTTCCCTTTCCCTTCTTGAAACTAGTGGTTTAACCATCAACAATTGATGCTCCTACTTGATTTCTACTTTCGCGGTGTCAAACATCGCGAGTTGCTCAAGGATCATCATGTCTATCCCTGATATGTTATAGTTCATCACGAAGCTCCAATAGCTTGGTGGTAGTGACTATGGAGAACCATCACTATCTCATCTGGAAGATTAACTCCCACTCGATTCAAGCGATTGCAGTACTCAGACAATCTGAGCACATGCTCAATGATTGAGTTTTTCTCCCTTAGTTTGCAGGCTTAAGAAACTTGTCAGAGGTCTCATACCTCTTGACATGGGCACTAGTCTGAAATTCCAATTTCAGTCTTTGGAATATCTCATATGTTCTGTGACGTTTCAAAAACGTCTTTGGTGCCACAATTCTAAACCGTTAGTATTACATACTGAACTATCACGTAGTCATCAAAACGTGTATGTAGGATGTTTCCCAACATCTACAGACGATGTTCGAGGTTCAACACACTGAGCGGTGCATTAAGGACATAGCCCTTCTGTGCAGCAATGAGGACAATCCTCAGTTCACGGACCCAGTCCGCATAATTGCTACTGTCAACTCTCAACTAAATTTTCTCTAGGAACATATCTAAAACAATAGAACCAAAGCGTGAGCTACGACATAATTTGCAAAGACCTTTTGACTATGTTCATGATAATTAAGTTCATCTAATCAAATTATTCAATGAACTCCCACTTAGATAGACATCCCTCTAGTCATCTAAGTGATACATGATCCGAGTCAACTAGGCCATGTCCGATCATCACGTAAGACGGACTAGTCATCATCGGTGAACATCTTCATGTTGATCGTATCCACTATATGACTTATGTTTGACCTTTCGGTCTTCCGTGTTCCGAGGCCATGTCTGTACATGCTAGGCTCGTCAAGTTAACCTAAGTGTATTGCATGTGTAAATCTGGCTTACACCCGTTGTATGCGAACGTTATAACCTATCACACCCAATCATCACGTGGTGCTTCGGAACAACGGACCTTAGCAACGGTGCACAGTTAGGGGGAACACTTTCTTGAAATTATTGTGAGGGATCATCTTATTTATGCTACCGTCATTCTAAGCAAATAAGATGTAAACATGACAAACATCACATGCAAATCATAAAGTGACATGATATGGCCAATATCATCTTGCGCCTTTTGATCTCCATCTTCGAGGCGCGGCATGATCACCTTTGTCACCGGCATGACACCATGATCTCCATCATCATGTCTTCATGAAGTTGCCTCGCCAACTATTACTTCTACTACTATGGCTAATGGATAGCAATAAAGTAAAGTAATTACATGGCATTTTCATTGACACGCAGGTCATAAATAAATTAAGACAACTCCTATGGCTCCTGCCGGTTGTCATACTCATCGACATGCAAGTCGTGATTCCTATTACAAGAACATGATCAATCTCATACATCACATATATCATTCATCACATCACATAGCATACCTTGCAAAAACAAGTTAGACGTCCTCTAATTGTTGTTGCATGTTTTACATGGCTGCTATGGGTTTCTAGCAAGAACGTTTCTTACCTACGCAAAACCACAACGGTGATATGCCAATTGCTATTTACCCTTCATAAGGACCATTATCATCGAATCTGATCCGACTAAAGTGGGAGAGACAGACACCCGCCAGCCACCTTATGCATCAAGTGCATGTCAGTCGGTGGAACCAGTCTCACATAAGTGTACGTGTAAGGTCGGTCTGGACCGCTTCATCCAACAATGCTGCTGAATCAAGAATCAACTAGTGACGGCAAGAAATATGTATATACCCACGCCCACAACTCCTTTGTGTTCTACTCGTGCATAGAACATCTACGCATAAACCTGGCTCATGATGCCACTGTTGGGGAACGTAGCAATAATTCAAAATTTTCCTATATGTCACGAATATCAATCTAGGAGATACTAGCAAGGAGAGAGAGGGAGGCATCTTCATACCCTTGAATACCGCTAAGCGGAAGCGTTCAAGAGAACGGGGTTGATGGAGCCGTACTCGTCGTGATCCAAATCACCGATGATCCTAGCGCCGAACGGACGGCACCTCCACGTTCAACACACGTACGGAAAAGAGAGACGTCTCCTCCTTCTTGATCCAGCAAGGGGAGAGGAGAGGTCGATGGAGATCCAGCAGCACGACAGCGTGGTGGTGGAAGCAGCGGGATCTCGGCAGGGCTTCGCCAAGCACCAACGAGAGGGAGAGGTGTCACGGAGGGAGAGGGAGGCGCCAGGGACTTGGGTGCGGCTACCCTCCCTCCCCCCACTATATATAGGACCCCTAGGGGGGGCTCCGGCCCCGGGAGATCCTATTTCCAAGGGGGGGGCGGCGGCCAAGGGTGGGACTTGCCCCCCAAGTCAGGTGGGGCGCCCCCACCCCTAGGGTTTCCAACCCTAGGCGCGGGGGAGGCCCATGGGGGGCGCACCAGCCCACCAGGGGCTGGTTCCCCTCCCACTTCAGCCCATGGCGCCCTCCGGGATAGGTGGCCCCACCCGGTGGATCCCCGGGACCCTTCCGGTGGTCCCGGTACAATACCGATTACCCCTGAAACTTTCCCGATGGCCGAAACTGGACTTCCTATATATAAATCTTCACCTCCAGACCATTTCGGAACTCCTCGTGATGTCCGGGATCTCATCCGGGATTCTGAACAACTTTCAGGTTACCGCATACTAATATCTCTACAACCCTAGCGTTACCGAACCTTAAGTGTGTAGACCCTACGGGTTCGGGAGACACGCAGACATGACCGAGACGACTCTTCGGTCAATAACCAACAAAGGGATCTGGATACCCATGTTTGCTCCCACATGTTCCACGATGATCTCATCGGATGAACCACGCTGTCGAGGATTCAATCAATCCCGTATACAATTCCCTTTGTCAATCGGTACGATACTTGCCCGAGATTCGATCGTCGGTATCCCGATACCTCGTTCAATCTCGTTACTGGCAAGTCTCTTTACTCGTTCCGTAACACATCATCCCGTGATCAACTCCTTGGTCACATTGTGCACATTGTGATGATGTCCTACCGAGTGGGCCCAGAGATACCTCTCCGTTACACGGAGTGACAAATCCCAGTCTCGATTCGTGCCAACCCAAGAGACACTTTCAGAGATACCCGCAGTGCACCTTTATAGCCACCCAGTTACGTTGTGACGTTTGGTGCACCCAAAGCATTCCTACGGTATCCGGGAGTTGCACAATCTCATGGTCTAAGGAAATGATACTTGACATTAGAAAAGCTTTAGCATACGAACTACACGATCTTGTGCTAGGCTTAGGATTGGGTCTTGTCCATCACATCATTCTCCTAATAATGTGATCCCGTTATCAATGACATCCAATGTCCATGGTCAGGAAACCGTAACCATCTATTGATCAATGAGCTAGTCAACTAGAGGCTTACTAGGGACATGGTGTTGTCTATGTATCCACACATGTATCTGAGTTTCCTATCAATACAATTCTAGCATGGATAATAAACGATTATCATGAACAAGGAAATATAATAATAACTAATTTATTATTGCCTCTAGGGCATATTTCCAACAGGGCCCCCCCACCCTCGTGAGAAGGGTGTGGGCCCCCTGGTCTTCATCTTTGGCGAGGATTTTTTATTTTTTTCTAAGATGTTCTGTGGAGTTTCAGGTCATTCCGAGAATATTTGTTTTATGCACATAAAATAACACCATGGCAGTTCTGCTGAAAACAGCGTCAGTCCGGGTTAGTTCCATTCAAATCATACAAGTTAGAGTCCAAAACAAGGGCAAAAGTGTTTGGAAAAGTAGATACGACGGAGACGTATCAGGAGGGAGTAGCGGTTCCCGATATGTTGAACGGCCAATGCATCCTCCTTCAATTAATGCATGAGGGAAGTAATGGGAGGAGGTCCGGGAAAAGAGGCTGAACGATGTGAATGCAACGCAGTTTGCCCTCATTGCCCTTATATGAAGGCGCCCCTCCATTCCAATGCATCTACCACATCGTATGCACCTAAGCATTTGCCTAAGCACCTACACTAAGCACAAAAGAGCTCACTCCATACCCATGGCGGCGATGCGCGTGAGCGGCCAGTAGCTGTGCTAGATGGTCCACGACACCGGCCTGCGGCATGGCGCCGAGGATCGTCTCCAGACGGTGTTGGAGACCGGGTGGTGGATGGCCGCCGTCATCGCCAACTACGACTCTCAATTGGACCAGATGATCGTTGACACCAGCAACAAGTTCACCGTCATCAAGAAGCTCGCGGACGACATTGCCGTACTCGTCCAGCCCGCGCGCCCGGGCTCCTCATTGCCTGCCACCCTAATCAGCCTCCATGGCCGGAACCTCTTTCAAGCACTAGTGGCCCTGCGACTGCCCGCCGACGCCACAAAGGATGTCCACCTGGAGGTCGCGCTCGCCGCGAGGCACCTCGCCCTGCAAGAATTCGTCGACCTACACATCCACGTGTACAAGAAAATCGTGTACATAGGTATCTACAAGGCCAGTGAGGACGCTACGATCTTGGCCTTCCTCAACCGGCTGGAAGCCTTGGATGCCTTTGCTGAGAAGCACCTCGTACTCTCCACAAAAGCCGCCGCTCCTTAGCCGCCAGTCGGTGGCCCGGCACACTAAGTTGAGGAGGAGGAGGTCATACATTCGTGGATCCATCTTTCTTCTTGCCTTCTGTAACCACCACTGCGATCGCATCATCGTGGCCTTAATTATTATTGTGCTGTTGCATTCTCGTTCCAGTCAATACCGACATGTGCGATCCCTTTGCTTAATTATATGCATCACTGTAACTAGTACTCCATCTGTCAATTTATAAGTTGTGCTTACCTTTTCCATCAACTTCGTGCAACGTGCGGGCATCTTGCTAGAAACACTACTCCCTCCGTCTAGGTGAATAAGTCATCTTAGATTGTGTGTATGTCATGTGGGGCCTTAGTGTAGCTTGCCTAAGGTGTGGCTTGAACCAAACACTCACCTAAGTTAATCCAACTTGCCTAACCTTACATTCCATGAGATTTTGCCACATGTTAGAATCCAGAAAGCTCCACATGTAGAAGCATAATGCACAAACCACCAGAATCCCATGCGTGCAATGCACGTGTACCTACTAGTACTAGTTGGTAGGAGTAGTAGTAAGAAACAAATTCCAGTTTTGGCAAGAGCTCGTACTGCGGGAGCACCACAAGGCCTGCCGCAGGAGTTACATTTCCCTCTCAGGGCCCACGGGACTGAACTTCAGTGGCTTAGTGCCCGGCCTATGAGTCAATGACATGCGGCGGGCCCACATGTCATTCTCATGGTGGTGGCGTGGTTCGCGACTCACTCGTTTGAGATGAACCGGCCGGTGGTGGCGTGGCTGTGGCGAGGGTGCCACAGCTGGGCGTCGGGGTGTTACGAGGCATAGATGGCCATACCGGCGGGTACTACTTGTAGTACATAAGTACTCCAGCTGAGGATTGATGCCCGAGACGAAATGTGTCACAGCTGCTGGATGAAAATTCGATGGTGCGGGAGTATGGATCGGAGCACAGCAGCGGAGCAGGCAAACCACGTCCAATCGGGTGTGTCTGTGGTAGAAAGTTGATGGTCGCCGCAGTTCAGCTGGCCCGCATGTCATGCACACAAAGGCAGAGGAGTGGTGGGGCCAAGAGGGATGAGGGGCACGTCGGGGGGATGAGGATCCCCTGACGCGAACAATCCTACCATTCTGTCACTGACATGTGGGACCCATAAGCGTGGGTCCCACCTGTCAGTGAAGGAAAGGCATGGCAAGGCAGTGATAGCCACGTCAGAGGATCCATGTCCACGTCGAGGGACATCGTGCCGTGGGTTGGAGCGGCATCGTGGGAATCGCGTGTGGGTGTGGCAGTGGTAGAAACATGAAATGTGATGGTCGCCGTGGTTCAACTTCCATGGACAAGCTGTCATGTCTGCTGACACATGTATATCAAAACTAGAGTGTTTATATTTCAAGCACGTGAACAAGTTCTGTTCTACTACTTTGGATCCATTGCAACGCACGGGCCAGCACATTGGTAGTAGTAGTGTCAATCTCTATCTCTAGAGGCCTTCCCTCATTCATCCTTTTCTCTCACAAGATAAACTACTCATACAAATGCATCTTTGATGTTCTATGGAACGCACGAGGATGTTTCCTTGGGGGTCTCTCCAGTGCGGCGTGGCCGTAGTTGCAAGTTGACGCCCCTTGAGATGCCGACGTTGAGGGGCACTCGGATTTCCTCCGATGAGCAGGTAAGATGAGTTTGATCACGTAGTAAATGCATTCTAAAGACTACTTCCGTGTCCATTTCCTAATTCTCCCCCTGCCCACTGTTTCACAGGTTAGGCTCGGTGCGAGTGGAGATGGGCTTGCATATGTACGGGAGGGTACCAACATCAATTTGCACAACATTTACAACGGTGAAACCGTTCCCGTAGAACCTTCGTCCAACATTGGGATCAGCCATGCAACGGGCCACCGCATGAATTGGTACGATGGAACCACGGTGAGATTGAATAAGATAGCACGAACCTTGCACATGGCGGTCAAAGGCGGACCATGCTGTCTGCGGCCGATTTGTTGACGTACGAGTAGGAAGACGTTGTGCTCCTTTCTAACCGCATCTTCGCGGTGACAAACCAGGGGACTTATTTTGTATGGGACACATCCTACGATATACTCCCTCTCTCCCAGTTTATTTGTTTTGAATCTTTTCGTTTTATAAGTTTCAAATTCAAATTTAGAGCTCCCCATCACATGTTGAGATTACAATGTCCATTAAATCGTTGCGTGCATGTATAGTAAAGAAACAAATCTCGAGTTTGGCACGAGTTCGTGCTGCGGGAGCACCACAAGTCCTGGCGCAGGAGTTACATTTCCCTCTCAGGGCCGTCGGGACTGAGCTTCAACGCCTTACTACACCTACCTTTGAGTCAATAACATGTGGACCCGATAGGTGACTGGTCCACATGTAATGCCCCATAGGCAGAGGGGCAGTGGGGCCAAGAGGGGTGAGCCGCATGTCGGGGGACGTGTGGTTTCATGGGTTCGAGCGGCGTCATGGGAATCGCGGGTGGTTGTGGTAGAAACTTGATGCTTGCTGAATTTTAGGTGGCCCACATGTCATGCACACAAAGGCAGAGGGGCGGTGCGGCCGAGAGGGGTGAGGCGCATGTCGGGGGGCGTGGTGCCGTGGGTTGGAGAGGCGTCGTGGGAATCACGAGATGAAACGTGATGGTCGCCGTAGTTGAACTTCCATGGACAAGCTGTCATGTCTACGAACACATGCACTGCGTACCGATCACTGGAAGGAGTAGCAAAGAAAGCTATATATGCGGATAAATAGTTCCTTATAGTCAAGCGGACCCATGCTACTACTCTATTCCAAAGACATGCACACCATCGAAATAGTCCATCTATATCATTATACACCAAGAGGGAATAATTTTTTTACAAGAGAGGAAATAGTTCATCCATCCATAATGCCATCCTGCTGGTGCAACCTTTTCTTCTTCTTCTTCTTCTTCTTCTTCTCATTCTCTGTGGGAGACGGCTTTGCAACAAGCTCTTTGGACCTTACAGCTATCTCGAAACTCACACGGGTATCGAGGGCAGCATATTTTATCCGCTCGTACGTCAAGGGATAATTCTCCCATCCAGACGACCTTAATGCCACCATCTCGTCACCCTTCTGAAGATTTGTACCAAGCACAAAATTTGCTACGTCGAATAGGGATGGTGTCTGTTTATCACAAACTTCTGTAGGAATTTTGATTTTGGTTTGTAGGTCAGCGATGCTATTCAAATCAAGGTTGTACGGCTCTAGCTTCTGTTTGTCCCCTTCGATGGCTGCCCCACAGAAGTATACGTCCTCCCGAGACAAGAAATCGTGAAGCTCACCTGGTATGGAGGGCGAGTGTATGATGTGGTACACCAAAACATCATCTTCGAGGCACAGCTGAAGGATGGCGGCGCGCTGGATCTTCCCAGGGGCACGCTCCGTGTACTCTGCGTCGAGACCGATGACCTTTGTCTCTACCTTTTCGAGGGAGTTGGATACATTGTTGATCCACTGCCGAACAACCCTTGGGTGGACGGTGACGGTGGCAACTATGCGCATCGAGCCTTCGACAAGGACATGTTGGACGCTAAAAACCTGCATCTCGATCTCTATCGCCATTTGGAACCGCTGGAATGGAGGGCTATGGTTTGGAGAATTAGGATTAGATGGCTAGTCTAGCTGAAGTAGTAGATGATTATTTAAAGAGGTTAAAACAATGTGAACGTAGTGGGGTTTGGATGCAAATGAAGACGAAGGGGAGGTGAAGACGCCGAGGAGAATCGGTTCCCGATGGAGAAGTAAATGGGAGAAGTGGCGTGCAGGCAGTTGATTAGACGGCTAGGTAGACTAAACAAAAAGGCTATGCGGGTAGACTGATGAGTCGCACCTGTTCGTGTACGTGCCTATCCTTCCTGATAGGTGGGACCTATGCAAACAGATAAAAAAATGTGTCATAGGTTTTTGTGAGCGCGTGAGTGGGAGACACAACACTCTCTGGTTAAGGAATACTCCCTCCGTTTAGGTGAGTATAAGTCACCTTATGAAAATCAGGTTTTCCCAAAACCTTTAGGCGTGGAGCATTAACTTCCTGCTCGATCCCCTCCCAGCCTCGTTAGCCATCGTTCTCTTCCTCTGCTGCCGCGTTCTACCTTTCCATTTTTCCTCTTCTCAAGTGTGGAACGATCTGCATGCCGTCCTTGATGCACCAGAACGACCACTGCATGCATCGCGGTAGAGCATTGATTGGGCATGCACGAGAATTTGGTTCTCGTGCATGCTAGCACGGGAGACCTATTTACGCTATACAATACTGGAGTACTCATGTACCTACTACTACTACTACTACTACTAGTAGTAGTAGTAGTAGTAGTAGTAGTAGTAGTAGTACAACTGTGGTACACTTGATGGTAAAAATGCTATTCATCCGGTCCTCACAGTGAAGTGACAACACCCCGCCCCTGACACTAGTCCAGGCAGCGTGTTCGGGTTACCAAAGTCAGCCTCACCCTGTGCACAGTGCAGTCTGTCATCGCCGCTGTACAGCACATTGGCGCCTCGCCTCGTCTCCCTCTGCGCTCCCATAGCACCACTCGATCTCCATCTCCTTCTCCATCTCCATCTCACTGTGCCCCCGTGTACCGTCGCCTCACTCGCTTCCCCCAGTACCACTATTCCCTTGCTAGCCGCTCCAGCACCGACATCCTTCTCCCCTATAAATCAAGCCCCCTTCCAAACTCCACCATGGCCGAACGCGAACCGCGCAACATCCATATGAGCCGCGATTGGAGCAATCTCCCCAGTGACATCCTCGACCTCTGTTGTTCTTGTATGGATATGTTGAGCACCCTGCTGCTGGCTGCATGCTCGAGGGACATGCACATGGCCATCGTCGAAGCGAGGCCTAAGCTTTTCAAGACACCCTGCTTGCTGCTATCTGGTCTTGCGAGATTGGCTCACCATGATACAGAGGCGTGCATGATGCCCCTTGACTTCAATCCGATCTCCATTAGCCGAAACTTCTTTGCAGGTATGTAGTGGGTCACCGTACATCATTTCCCTCGACATCGATCCGATCACCATCGCCCGAAACTTCTTGGCAGGTATGTACTGGGTCGGCCTGAACTCCCACTGGATGGCTGCCTTCAGAGAAGACGATAAAAAGTTGGTGCTCGTGAACTTCCAGACCTCCCATGAGATTATCCTTCCTCTGTTGGATTATATAGAGTATTACCATCGCGGTCCAAGTCATCTAGATTACTATGTCAGTTGGACAGACCTTGTTTTGCAGAAGATTGTAATCTGCCAAGTGCCCACACGACATGCGAATTACACAGACTTCAAGCTAATTGCCTTGTTCGACCACAGACTCGCCTATCTTTACGCTGGTGCCTTCTTTAGCTGGAGACAACTCGGCTTGCAGTGGATCATCATCAAAGCTGATACACACTTCTGTGATGCTATTGAACACAATGGCATCATCTACGCGATCGACAAAGCAGATGGCACCACGTATTGCTGGGACAGTGCATGTAAGTTGTTTCCTCTCATGTTAATGATGATGCCATGACACTGTTTGAACTTTTTGTGATGATTGGCATATCTCTGTTTGAGCAGAATTTGAGTAGAACTATGGGAATGTATTAGAGACGCCGTAAATCAGCTATATTTGGAATGAGTTAATTCATGCGATTGTGACCATGTCATTACAGCCAATTTGTACCCTGAATAATCAAATGGTTAGGAATATATGGATATTATCCTTATTTTACAGTAATCTATATACTACTACTAAATATGAGTGTGTATCAATGGCCATGTTAGTTTCCTCATTTTCATTATGTAGAAACATGCACCACACTGTTGGTTTCATCTAACCATACATTAGGGAAGTAAATGTGCATATGGAGAACTCTATATTTGGAAGTAGTGAAATCCTGCAATGCTTACCATGTGTACATACCTATATTCGCCCTTCAGCAATCAATGGCTAGAATAATATCCTCACAAAATTTTTGCCCACAGAACACGAGTATATAACAATGCATGGTCTGTTAGTTACCTTGAAGAATTTGTTTGTGAGGACAGAACATGATTACATAACATGCATGACATGGTAGTTTCCTATGAAGAATCGATTGCGAGATAACATGAGTATAACCATGCATGGCACTTTTATATTTTTGAACCCAGTATACATTTCCCTGTATTTTCCTCCCATTTCCAACAGGGACATATCAATGCTATTTCTTGCATTATCCTACTCATACTCTGAACAATGCTGATCTTACATTAACAATGCCTGTCCTTTTTGATATGATGCAGTGTCCCTACAGTTACTGCCCTTTGTAATCACACCACCTTTGCCAAAAACAGGGAAGCACAACTGGTTCCTCGCTCGATCAGACGACGACAAAAGACTGATGATCATTCGGACACATGAGCCGGAAAAGTTATATTGCAAAAACCCCACTGTATACAAGCACCGTGTAATACGTGAGTATCCGGACAGTGGTTGTTACATCTATGAGCAGGATACCAGCTTGTTGGGGCCTTTAGGATTTTTTAGTTGGAGGCGGGTAAACAGCCTTGGTTCACACTCTCTGTTTCTCAGACTCAATTATCCGATTAACCAGGAGATCACCGTTGGCAAGGACCTTGATGGCAGAGAGGCTCTGTTTCCTATGGAAAACTGTGTCTACACGGCGAGCCCTAGGAGTTCGGGAGCAAACTCCCCTGATTGTCAATGATACAGCCTGCAGCCAAAAGAAGGTGAGAATGACAAAGGCATTCGAATTAACTTTGATCCTTGGATGTATCAATTACAACAGGCAGTGATGTGGTTCGAGCCTTCAGGTTGATAGGTAATTGGGCTGTTGCATCGAAAGGGTGGAGTACTGGTGTCTCCGGATCACTGGTCGCTGAAGCGGGGCTGCAAATTATGATGGTGTTGGATCATCTCTTCGAATGACTTTGTTGTCTTTGCTGCTGGTTCTGGATGGGTAGTTCTTTCTTTTGTTATGCATATTCCTTGTCATTTGGTCATCCTTGTCTATGTCACTCTTACTATGTAATAGTTGCTTCTGTTTAGAATGCCATTCTCATCTGGATCACGAGAGTCTGAGCGCTGCAGATGGGTGCGTTTTGGTGGTGTAGCAAGACTTCTTACGAACTATCATGTCTTGCTATTTATGTCAGTAGTAGTCACTAGTCAGTGTTTGAATGTTGTATATATCGTTGTTTCGAACTGTTTATTGTCTCGAACTACTGGTGGGCTAAATGAGGGCATCACCATTCTCTAGTGTTCAGAGTATATCTCCTTTTTTCAAGTTATATAATTTGAGCTCAATGTCTTTTCGATGATGTACACTTGTTTGGGCCAGTGAGGTGTCGTTGAATATGGGCCGAGTAGTAACACAATGCCAAATAGGTCAATTATGAATCTCAGGCCGGGCTCTCAAAAGATACTGAAAAAAGGCCGGGCTCTCCAAAGAAGAATGAATAAGGACTCTTAGGCAGACATGTCGGCACCACCGGTGTTTTCGTGCGCTTGCGCGCCGAGAGCATATTGGCGCGTGCTCGAAATTCATGCCACCTTTTCATCCGCAGTCTCCCACCCCCCCACCTCTGGAATCTCGATTCCTACTCCAGTTCCCCCAAATCCCCCTCCTGTACTCCCTATAGTCAAGCACACTATCATGTCGCCGGTCAACAAGGATCTCTGAGCCGGAGATCCTAAGGTCTGTCCTGCCTTCGGTCGCTGCGTGCGGTCGCTCAACAGTGGCATGGCGGCGCTTGATGACCAGTTTGCCGGCAAAGTGCTGATGGTAACCATCAACGGCGACCGGCCTCCCATCTCGCCGGATGACCTTGTCAAAGCTCTGGGCATTGCGCACGGCATCCAAATAAGTGACTTGCTCGTCGAAGTCTGTCCACCACCGGCTGATTTCTTCGTCAGGTTCCGGACAACTTTCGACTGCAGTCGTGTGTTCGAATCTTCCCGGCATTTGTTCTGCGATGGCGCGCTGGTGAGCTTTGATCGGTGGCACCCAGGATGGGGCTCGGTGCCCTCTGAGCTTGAGTTTTTTTAACAAAGCTTACCTTCCACGACATGCCTCGACGTGCTTGGAACAGCGAGTCCATGAACGAGCTTATCAATGACCTTGGAGGTGAGCTCGTAAGTATGTTTGTTCCTCCAGACAGCTGGGCTTTGACGGTTATGGCATCGATGAAGAAGCCGTCCACCATACTGAAGGTGATTGGTGTTGAGATACCGGTGCAGGAACCGGGGTTGTACTATTCGTCGCCACCAAGGCCGCCGCGGACTACGTTAGGGATGTACCTGTATCGAGTGTTCGTGCATGTCGAAGAAGTGGTCAATCCATCAATCGAAGTCCTGGCACCGCCGCTGGTGCCAGGGTCCGTCGACGACTTCTGTTACAGGAGTCAACGTCAGACTTTCCCCGTGTTGCTCGGAACGATGGATGGCACAGGGCCTACTCCATCGCGCGGCGGAGGCCACTGCTTCTTTGGGAGAAGAGGTAGGGCTGGCTGCCTAGATGTGCTCTAATTTGAGGTAACAATTGAATCTTGTCAGATACTAGTTAAATCCGAGCTATGGGTGTGAAGCACTGATATGCCAGTACATTTGATTGTGACCTGTTCTAATTTTGTACCTGAACTTTTTTTAGAAAGGGTTGTACGTCAACTTAATGTGCTAGGAGAACTTATTGTGTTATCTGTCTGTTTTCTTTGCACAACATTCAAGATATTTCCCCGTCATTGATAAAGACGATGAACCGTTATGTACGACTTCGTTGGTTTCAACATAGCCCTTCCCGTAGCGATCCACTGCTTCCATCCTGATTGTGCCGCCTGCGTGAAATTTTTGTATGCAAGTTCAGTGTGCTATGATGTTCTATATGATTGTGTCAACTATATAAGTTTTTACTGAGCATCAGCAATGCATATGGCTGAAAGATGTATTTACGAGCATCGGCCGATGGGTCTCTCTCTCTCTCTCTCTCTCACACACACACACACGCACGCGCGCGCATGCACAAGTGGGACCCGTTGAATTATTTATTTGCTCGTGACAGCTTTTAATTAGGTTCCACTGTAATCTAACTTTTTTCTTAAGTTATTAATTGATCTTAGTGGCTTCAAAAGGTTGTACAGAAGCCTTCTTTAGGCCTTTCCAGCGTCGCTGAATGTGGGCTGAGTAACCATGTTAGGTTGTACTGTACTACACAGGCCTTTTTTTGCTATTTTTTAATAATACATTTTTTTAATTAATTTTCATAAATATTACGCTGGGTAATTTTTTTTCATAAATAATACACCGTCGGCCCGCTGCAGGCCGACTGGGCCTAGTCGGCCCACAGCAGGCCGATTGGATTCCAGTCGGCCTACAGCTGGCCGACTAGCCCCTGTTGGCCCACTGTGGGCCGACTGGAGCTAATTGGCTCGCTGTGGGCTAATTGTTTTTGCAAAAGTGTTAATCATGTATTTTAAAAATATGTGTATTGTGACCTCCTCCGCTCGCTGTGGGCCCACTGTTGACTAAAAAATATGTTTTAAAAAGTGTTAATCATGTATTTAAAAATTGTTAAATATGTGTATAAAAATGTTCCTTATCTATACAATTTTTTTAAAATGTGTGTGTAAAAAATAGCTTTTTTTTCAATATCAGCAATGCAACTGGGCCGACAGTTGTACACAATATCCGGGTCAACTTGTTATTCTCCGCCCCGCTGGGCTGCAAACTTTCCTAGGAGGTATGCATTAGGCTTAACAAGAAAATGGACTTTAAGAAATAATAAATGGGATGTAATTATAATAACTGGATAGTTACTATGCACCAAACACATAATTAGTTTGAAAAATATATTATTTTTGGAATTTGAAAATTTTAATTTCATTACTTGTTGCGCGCGCAATATTTCGTTGGATTTTAACGTAACACAACTTTATTTTGAAATTATATTTAACCTGACTGGAAATTTCGGATAAAAATATTTCGGATCCCATCAAAATGTGGGATTTTTTTTAATTCTGTTTTGAGCGGTTGTTTGAAATTATTAATCGTTGTCCTAGCTAGAAGTTGGGCTGTACTTTTAACAAACTGTAAATGGGCTGTAGTAAATTCCGTTAGAATTAAAAAATGGGATGTACATTCTTACAAATCGCAAATGGGCTATATGTTCTCTGCCAAATCTGAGCTGTGGGCCTACTAAGTTGACGCGTACCAAGGGCTTTGTCAACTTAGTCAATATAAACGATTCTAGCTGCAGTGATCGTACGATGTCCATTCAACGGCCGTGGTGCTTCTTCAACCTCTGGTCATCTTGCTCCAGCCGCCCAAAGCAGCACCGGTCGTGTCGCGTGCTCCTGCCTCTCGTGGCCGGCTGTGATGCTGCGGAGGCCTCACCGCCCCGTACTACTCCCACCGCTGGCCAGGCCATCCCTCTACTCACCCACACCCCATGTTATTCTACGGCGACGGCAGCCTCACACCGCAGCCAAACCAGTGAACCCTCGTACTCCTCTCCACGCGGGCTTCCACTGCTACGTCTTCCCCGGCTCCGTGTCGTCCCCTTCCTAGGCCTCGCCGTCGTCCAGACCACCGCCCTGGTGCTCTCGGCGTGGCGTGGTCAACGTGGTCAACGAACGACTTCCATCAGAAGAGTACTGTACGTGGAGAGGATGACAGCTGGGTCCACGGCAGCCGCAAGGAAGTGCCTCCTTATTACGCGCAAAATAATTATTCCTCCACCTGACAGCGGGGACCCACCGGACGGGCCACCATATTTCGTGAAAAAAATGATTCGCCCCCTGACTGCTGGGACCCACGAGCTACATCTTCGCACGCAAGGAAGTGCGTCCGAAAAAAAAACGATTCGCCCCCCGACTGCTGGGACCCACCAGCTACACCTTCGCATGCACGGAAGTGCGTCCGGGCAAAAAAAACCGATTCGCCCCCTGACTGCTGGGACCCACCAGCTACATCTTCGCAGGCATGGTAGTGCCTGACAGTCGGGACCCACCTGGTCGAAGCGTACATAGCGTTGTCATTCTAGTCGCGAACGTGTACGTACATACTGGTCGATGTAGAGGCGCGCACGTGTCGTAGTAGAGGCGCGAACGTGTCGTAGTAGAGGTGTGCACGTAGCATGTACACGTACGTACAGCGGCCAGGGTGCAAGAAAGAAAATACGGCCACGTATGTGTACATACGGGCGGGGTCTCGAACGCCTACTCGCGCATACGTACGGCCAGGGCTCGTGTACATGGCTGGGTCCGAACGGGGAAACAACGTCGTCGTCGTGTTCATGGGAAGGCAGCAGAATGCGTCGTGTTCATGGGGAGGCAACGGAATGCGTCATGTTCATGGGGAGGCAACAAAATGCGTCGTGTTCATCGGGAGGGCTTGGACGGAACAGGCGATGGAAACGAGGCTTGGCGTACCGCAGAACGAAGGAAATAGCCTTGTGTTTGACCGGCCACGTTCGAAACGGGATCCTGTTCATCGGGAGGGGTCTGACGTACCGCAAAACGGAGGAAACAGACCTCCTACAGTCGAAACGGGGGTCCTGTTGATCGGGAGGGGTGTGGCGTACCGCAAAACGGACGAAACGGACTTGTGTTGGAGCGCTACGGTCGAAACGGGGGTCCTGTTCATCGGGAGGGGTGTGGCGTACCGCAAAATGGGACTCCATGGGATACTGTTCATCTCCACTGTTGACCTCCTCCAGCCTCCACGGGCTCCTGTTCATCCAGCCTCCACCGCGCGCTACTCCATTAGCTACTGTTCAACCACCCCTCCACCGTCTACTGTTCATCCAGCGATCCACACCACGGGGTCCTGTTCAACCACCCCTCCACGAGCACCCCTCCATCGTCTACTGTTCATCCAGCCCTCCACACCATGGGGTCCTGTTCAACCACACCTCCACCGTCTATTGTTCATCCAGCCCTCCACACCACGGGGTCCTGTTCATCCACCCCTCCACGGGCACCCTCCATCGTCTACTGTTCATCCAGCCCTCCACCACACCACGGGGTCCTGTTCATCCAGAGGCAACGCCACCGCTCACTGTTCATCCAACCCCCCCCTGCAACGCTCACTGTTCATACCATTGATCGGCTTCAGTTAGCAGCAGTAGCGAAGGAATCACTCGATCGGGTTCAGTTAACAGCCATCGATCGATCCCTCGGGTTCAGTAACGCGTAGCCTGCAGTGCAATCGCTCGGGTTCAGTTAGAGACCAACGCCTCGCTCAGGTTCAGTTAGAGCCAACGCCTCGCACACACGCACGTACGTGTACGAGAGAAACACGCATCGCTCGGCCCCCGGCCTCCCACCGTAACCGAGAACTCCCCGAAATTTTCCTCCCCCTCGCTTCTACCACGGTTTTTTCCGTCATGGACAGCCCAAAGAATTTCATGCATCCGCGTCTCTGGCCCGCCCAGGACGAAAATCCCATTTTCTGTCATGATTTTTTGTCATAGAAGTAGGATCCCTCCACATCTATGATGATACCGGGTTTTGTTACAATTATCATCATAGAAGTGTCATATGTATGACAGAAATTTTTTTCGTTCGGCCCAAAATGTCACGGATGTGTCTTTTTTGTAGTGATTCCAAGTATGAGAGGCTTGCACCAGTCCATGAATGGATTGCTGGAGCTTGCACACTTTGTTAGCACCTTTTGGATCGACAAAACCTTCTGGTTGCATCATATACAACTCTTCTTTAAGGTATCCATTAAGGAATGCAGTTTTGACATCCATTTGCCAAATTTCATAATCATAAAATGCGGCAATTGCTAACATGATTTGGACGGACTTAAGCATCGCTACGGGTGAGAAGGTCTCATTGTAGTCAACTCCTTGAACTTGTCGAAAACCTTTCACAACAAGTCGAGCTTTGTACACCGTAACATTACCGTCAGCGTCAGTCTTCTTCTTGAAGATCCATTTATTCTCTATGGCCTGCCGATCATCGGGCAAGTCAACCAAAGTCCATACTTTGTTCTCATACATGGATCCCATCTCAGATTTCATGGCCTCAAGCCATTTTGCAAAATCTGGGCTCATCATCGCTTCCTCATAGTTCGTAGGTTCATCATGGTCAAGTAACATGACTTCCAGAATAGGATTTCCGTACCACTCTGGTGCGGATCTTACTCTGGTTGACCTATGAGGTTCAGTAGTAACTTGATCAGAAGTTTCATGATCATCATCGTTAGCTTCCTCACTTATTGGTGTAGGAATCACCGGAACTGATTTTAGTGATGAACTACTTTCCAATAAGGGAGAAGGTACAATTACCTCGTCAAGTTCTACTTTCCTCCCACTCACTTATTTCGAGAGAAACTCCTTCTCTAGAAAGGATCCATTCTTAGCAACAAATATCTTGCCTTCAGATCTGTGATAGAAGGTGTACCCAACAATCTACTTTGGGTATCCTATGAAGACACATTTCTTCGATTTGGGTTCGAGCTTATCAGGTTGAAGCTTTTTCACATAAGCATCGCAGCCCCAAACTTTAAGAAATGACAACTTGGGTTTCTTGCCAAACCACAGTTCATAAGGTGTCGTCTCGACGGAATTAGATGGTGCCCTATTTAATGTGAATGCAGCTATCTCTAAAGCGTAACCCCAAAATGATAGCAGTAAATCAGTGAGAGACATCATAGATTGCACCATATCTAGTAAAGTACGATTGTGACATTCAGACACACCATTACGCTGTGGTGTTCCAAGTGGCGTGAGTTGTGAAACTATTCCGCATTGTTTCAAATGAAGTCCAAACTCATAACTCAAATATTCGCCTCCACAATCAGATCGTAAAAACTTGATTTTCTTGTTACGATGATTTTCCACTTCACTCTGAAATTCTTTGAACTTTTCAAATGTTTCAGACTTATGTTTCATTAAGTAGATATACCCATATTTGCTCAAATCATCTGCGAAGGTGAGAAAATAACGATATCCGCCGCGGGATTCAATGTTCATTGGACCACATACATCAGTATGTATGATTTCCAATAACTCTATTGCTCGCTCCATTGTTCCGGAGAACGGAGTTTTAGTCATCTTGCCCATGAGGCATGGTTCGCAAGTACCAAGTGATTCATAATCAAGTGATTCTAGAAGTCCATCAGAATGGAGTTTCTTCATGTGCTTTACACCAATATGACCTAAACGGCAGTGCCACAAATAAGTTGCACTATCATTATCAACTCTGCATCTTTTGGCCTCAATACTATGAACATGTGTATCACTACTATCAAGATTTAGTAAAAACAGACCACTCATCAAGGGTGCATGGCCATAAAAGATATTACTCATATAAATAGAACAACCATTATTCTCTGATTTAAATGGATAACCGTCTCGCATCAAAGAAGATCCAGATATAATGTTCATGCTCAGCGCTGGCACCAAACAATTATTTAGGTCTAAAACTAATCCCGAAGGTAGATGTAGAGGTAGCGTGCCGATGGCGATCACATCGACTTTGGAACCATTTCTCACGCGCATCATCACCTCGTCCTTAGCCAATCTTCGCTTAATCCCTAGCCCCTGTTTCGAGTTGCAAATGTTAGCAACTGAACCAGTATCAAATACCCAGGCACTACTGTGAGCATTAGTAAGGTACACATCAATAACATGTATCTCAAATATACCTTTCACTTTTCCATCCTTCTTCTCCGCCAAATACTTGGGGCAGTTCCACTTCCAGTGACCAGTTCCTTTGCAGTAGAAGCACTCAGTCTCAGGCTTAGGTCCAGACTTGGGTTTCTTCACTTGAGCAGCAACTGGCTTGCTTTTCTACTTGAAGTTCCCCTTCTTCCCTTTACCCTTTTTCTTGAAACTGGTGGTCTTGTTGACCATCAACACTTGATGCTCCTTCTTGATTTCTACCTCCGCAGCTTTTAGCATTGTGAAGAGCTCAGGAATCGTCTTATCCATCCCTTGCATATTATAGTTCATAATGAAGCTCTTGTAGCTTGGTGGCAGTGATTGAAGAACTCTATCAATGACACTATCATCAGGAAGATTAACTCCCAGTTGAGTCAAGTGGTTGTGGTACCCAGACATTCTGAGTATATGTTCACTGACAGAACTATTCTCCTCCATCTTGCAGCTGTAGAACGTATTGGAGACTTCATATCTCTCAATCCGGGCATTTTCTTGAAATATTAACTTCAACTCCTGGAACATCTCATATGCTCCATGACGTTCAAAACATCGTTGAAGTCCTGGTTCTAAGACGTAAAGCATGGCACACTGGACTATCGAGTAGTCATCAGCTTTGCTCTGTCAGGAGTTCACAACATCTGGCGTTGCTCCTGCAGCGGGTTTGTCACCTAGCAGTGCTTCCAAGACGTAATTCTTCTGTGCAGCAATGAGGATAATCCTCAAGTTACAGACCTAGTCCATGTAGTTGCTACCATCATCTTTCAACTTTGCTTTCTCTAGGAACGCATTAAAATTCAACGAAACAACAGCACGGGCCATCTATCTACAACAACATAGACATGCAAAATACTATCAGGTACTAAGTTCATGATAAATTAGAGTTAAATTAATCAAATTACTTAAGAACACCCACTTAAATAGACATCTCTCTAATCATCTAACTGATCACGTGATCCATATCAACTAAACCATGTTCGATCATCACGTGAGATGGAGTAGTTTTCAATGGTGAACATCACTATGTTGATCATATCTACTATATGATTCACGCTCGACCTTTCGGTCTCCAGTGTTCCAAGGCCATATCTGCATATGCTAGGCTCGTCAAGTTTAACCCGAGTATTCTGCGTGTGCAAAACTGGCTTGCACCCGTTGTATGTGAACATAGAGCTTATCACACCCGATCATCACGTGGTGTCTCGGCACGACAAACTGTAGCAACAGTGCATACTCAGGGAGAACGCTTATACCTTGAAATTTAGTGAGAGATCATCTTATAATGCTACCGCAGAAACTAAGCAAAATAAGATGCATAAAGGATAAACATCACATGCAATCAATATAAGTGATATGGCCATCATCATCTTGTGCCTTTGATCTCCATCTCCAAAGCACCGTCATGATCGCCATCATCACCGGCTTGACACCTTGATCTCCATCGAAGCATCGTTGTCGTCTCGCCAACTATTGCCTCTACGACTATCGCTACCGCTTAGTGATAAAGTAAAGCAATTACATGGCGATTGCATTTCATACAATAAAGCGACAACCATATGGCTCCTGCCAGTTGCCGACAACTATGTTACAAAACATGATCATCTCATACAATAAAATTTAGCATCATATCTTGACCATATCACATCACAACATGCCCTACAAAAACAAGTTAGACGTCCTCTACTTTGTTGTTGCAAGTTTTACGTGGCTGCTATGGGCTGAGCAAGAACTGTTCTTACCTACGCATCAATAACCACAACGCGGTATAGTGATTGCCTTTTGATCTTCAGAAAGAACCTTGTTCATTGAATCTGATTCAACTAAAGCTGGAGAAACAGAACACCCACTAGCCACCTGTGTGCGAAGCACGTCGGTAGAACCAGTCTCGCGTAAGCGTACGCGTAATGTCGGTCTGGGCCGCTTCATCCAACAATGCTGCTGAATCAAGAATCAACTAGTGACGGCAAGAAATATGTATATACCCACGCCCACAACTCCTTTGTGTTCTACTCGTGCATAGAACATCTACGCATAAACCTGGCTCGGATGCCACTGTTGGGGAACATAGTAATTTCAAAAAAAATCCTACGCACACACAAGATCATGGTGATGCGTAGCAACGAGAAGGGAGAGTATCGTCTATGTACCCCCGTAGACCGTAAGTGGAAGCGTTATGACAACGCGGTTGATGTAGTCGTATGTCTTCACGATCGACCGATCTAGCACCGAAGGTACGACACCTCCGTGATCTGCACACGTTCAGCTCGGTGACGTCCCGTGAACTCACGATCCAGTAAAGATTTGAGGGAGAGTTTCGTCAGCACGACGACGTGATGACGGTGATGATGATGCTACTAGAACAGGGCTTCGCCTAAGCACCGCTACGATATAACCGAGGTGGATTATGGTGGAGGGGGGCACCACACACGGCTAAAAGATCAATGATCAACTTGTCTGTCCATGGGGTGCCCCCTCCCCCGTATATAAAAGAGTGGAGGAGGGGGAGGGGCCGACCTCTCTATACGCGCCCAAGGGAGTCCTACTCCCACCGGGAGTAGGATGCTTCCCCCTTCCCTTGTTTGGTTTTAGGAGAGAAGGAATGAGGAGGAAGAAGGAAGGAAAGGGGGGCGCCCCCCTCCCAATTCGGATTGGGCTTGGTGGACGCACCCCTTCCTTTGCTTCTTCTCCCTCTCTTCCACTAAGGCCCAATAAGGCCCATATACCTCCCGGGGGGTTCCGGTAACCTCCCGGTGCTCCGGTATACTCCCGATTTCACCCGGAACCATTCCGATGTCCAAACATAGGCTTCCAATATATCGATCTTTATGTCTCGACCATTTTGAGACTCCTCGTCATGTCCGTGATCAAATCTGGGACTCCGAACTACCTTCGGTACATCAAAACACATAAACTCGTAATACCGATCGTCACCGAACGTTAAGCGTGCGGACCCTACGGGTTCGAGAACTATGTAGACATTACCGAGACATGTCTCCGGTCAATAACCAATAGCGGAACCTAGATGCTCATATTGGCTCCTACATATTCTACGAAGATCTTTATCGGTCAAACCGCATAACGGTATACATTGTTCCCTTTGTCATCTGTATGTTACTTTCCCGAGATTCGATCATCGTTATCTCAATACCTAGTTCAATCTCGTTACTGGCAAGTCTCTTTAATCGCACCGTAATGCTACATCCCATAACTAACTCATTAGCTACATTGCTTGCAAGGCTTATTATGATGTATATTACTAAGAGGGCCCAGAGATACCTCTCCGACAATCGGAGTGACAAATCCTAATTTTGATCCATGCCAACTCAACTAACACCATCGGAGACACCTGTAGAGCACTTTTATAATCACCCAGTTACGTTGTGACATTTGGTAGCACACAAAGTGTTCCTCCGGTATTCGGGAGTTGCATCATCTCATAGTCATAGGAACATGTATAGTTATGGAGAAAGCAATAGAAACAAACTAAACGATCATCGTGCTAAGCTAACGGATGGGTCAAGTCAATCGCATCATTCTCTAATGATGTGATCCTGTTAATCAAATGACAACTCATGTCTATGGTTAGGAAACATAACCATCATTGATTCAATGAGCTAGTCAAGTAGAGGCAAACTAGTGACACTATGTTTGTCTATGTATTCACACATGTACTAAGTTTCCGGTTAATACAATTCTAGCATGAATAATAAACATTTATCATGATATAAGGAAATATAAATAACAACTTTATTATTGCCTCTAGGGCATATTTCCTTCAGCCAGTTGCTCATCGCAACCCGCTGCCATTGGTGTGGTGCCACTGCTGCAAATCACGCAGAGTCATCCGTCGCGTCTCAACCACAATCCTCAACCCTGGCCGAGTCTTCTACAAATGCCCGAATCATGGGTTAATAATATGTTTAAGTGTTGTTCTGCTGCTTTCAGTTGCTGATGTTTTTAATAGTTTGGTTGATGATCTTCCAATTTGATTTGTGCAGAAAAGGGAAGATTCGTGTGATTTGTATTTCTGGGAAGTTGCTGATGTGGGGGAACGCAACTACGCTGATTATTTGGTTAGCCGAGGAATCCCAATACCAACAGGTTGGGGTGTTGGACAAGTAACTAAAGGAACAGCAGAAGAGGAAGATGCAGAGTAGAAGCTTAAAGATGCAGTTCCTCTGATCATGGCCAAGCAACAGCTGCTAAACGACCTTAATAGCAATGAGGAGATGAAAGAGCTTGTGAAGATAATGGGGAAAATTGATGTGCTCTGTAGGATGATTGTCTCTTTATTTGCAGTGTATGTAGCACTCGTGATGTATTCAGTGGCTATGACATGAGCACTTTGCTGAAACTAGTAATGAATGCAACCTCTGTAGCAGGCTGGGCATAGTGTTGTGAACATCTAATGATTTCTATTAACAGAAATCGGGGGGGGGGGTATCCCGTTTTGCTCATAAATAAATAAATGGCATATGCACTTTTGGTAATAAATAAATAAATTACACTACCAAAAAATACACTTCCGTGATGATATGTGTTTGTCACAGTAGGTCGCGTTTTCTGTCATGCATGTACATCCATGACAAATTTATGACAGAATCAAGATAGTCATACCTGTGCTGTCGTAGAAGTGTTCCATGACATTGCCAAAATTATCATCATGGAAGTGTCCACTTCCATGACGATAAATCGCGCGTCACAGAAGTGCTTTCGTCAAGGGTGACCGACACGTGGCATCCACCGTAACGGAACGCCGTTAAGCTATCGGGTCGGATTTTGGATCCGATAACCCGTTAACAGCCACGACCAATGCCGATTTTCCACGTGTAAAATTCTCATTGGCTGACGGATCCACGCGTCAGCTCCGCGTTGGCACAGGTGTCACTCATCCAACGGTCGAGATGGGCTAATGATATGTTGACACGTGGACCGGCCCAAAAGTGGCCCACAAAGATTAAATGGGCCGGCCCAACCGAAGGCCCATAAGATTTAGCGGACCATAATGGGCCAGCCCAGCTAAAGGCCCACCAAATTTAGCGGACCATAATGGGCCGGCCCAGCTAAAGGCCCACACAATTTTGCCGACCACAATGGGCTGGCCCAGCTAAAGGCCCACAAGATTTTGCGGACCACAATGGGCCGGCCTAGCTAAAGGCCCACTAGATTATGCCGACCATAATGGGCCGGCCCAGCTAAAGGCCCAACATTCTCTGTCAAATCGGCCCGTCAACGGCCTGTCCTAAACTTGTCATCAACGCGGCCCATGGTCATTTCTGGCCCGTTAACAGTTCGCTAAGTAATTGGGCCGAATTATGGCCCGGTGTATTTCCGGCCTGTTAATGGTCCGGCTTCATTTGGGCCCATTTACAGGCCATCAAAACTTTCGGCCCATAAACGACCGTGAAGGATTTGGGTCATATTCGGCCATGTCTGACATTCGGCCTGTTAGAGGCCCGCTATAGCTTTGGGCCACTTTCGGCTTGTTGTCATTTTCGGCCTGTTAACGCCGGACGTAAACCATGGGCCATATGTGGCCCAATGTCATATCGGGCCCATTAACGACCCATATAAAAATGATGATAATCTAGCCCGACCGAAGTTCCGCCCTATTAAAGGCCCGTGTATTAGGTCGGCGCATTTACGGCCCGTCCGAATTTCGGCCTGTTAAAGTCCAGTGGGTTATTTGGCACAGCCCAATCTCACTTTCGGTCTATTAAAGGCCCCTGTATTTTATGGGCTCGAGATATTTACACCTGTAAACAGCCTATTTTTACTGAGGGCCCAAATTATGTTTAGGCCTGTTAAAGGCCCACTATGGGCACATGCCTACCAGAAAAATATGAAAGCTTATGTTGATTTAGGCCCAGATATTTTTAGTGGGCTACATGCCAATTTCGGCCCGTAATCATTTTTAGGCCAATTGGAATGGGCCTGACGAATGTTGGCATGTTGGGCTCCTATGAAGGTTTCGGCCGAATACATTACTAAGATAAACCTACACTATACAAAAATAGCATCGTGAGCGACGAGGGGTCAAATCACAAAGCCCCACCTTTCCCGCATTAAGCTGGACGGACGAAGCAACCATCATTTCACTCTAGGGCGCAAGAGCATAAAGAAAAGAGAAAACAATGATGCGTGCGGCAGCTACCCAGGACACCCTAGGGTAGGGGTCTCCACTACAGTTCCTTTTTTTGAAAGCGCCTCCACTACAAATCGGCTTCTCCCTTGTCCTCTTGAAGAAAACCGATGATGAGTGCGGCGGTAGGGTTTGTAGGAGTATTACGGCGTGCGGGGCCACGTCGTAGTAAACGGGTTCGAGCCGACGCCTTAAATATGTGTGGGCCGCTTGGTTTTACGGGAATGAGGCAGCATTTTGGGTTCGGGGACCAGTTGAGATATAGTACATACAAAAAGTTGTGGACGTAGGTTCGACCGAAAGGCAATGATGCATGGGCCCTACATTTTGATATACCCGGGGCCGCGTGAAATTTTCTACTCTACTCAAAACTAGTAAGGTACACATGTATTGAACGCATGAGATTTCGAAACCAAATTATGAATAAATACACACTATAGGATGTAAAGCTTTGAGTCATATATGCATGATGTAGTTGTTCGTTTAGTTCTTATAGTTCATCTCATTAAAAATCAATAAGTTCTATAAAAATGTTAAGATTCATGGGGTTGTGCATTGTACTCCCTCCTTTCCAAAATAGATGACCCAACTTTGCACCAAAGTTAGTGCAAAGTTGGGTCATCTATTTTGGAATGGAGGGAGTAAATCATAAAGTAAAAAACAAATAATGGCCATTCATTTAGAAAAAAATAATCAATTATGATACATAAGATTCTGGAACAAAGGAGAAGTGCTTGTGTTTTGAGGTTTGTGCATTATGCTTAAGTTCAACCATGGAGTCTTCTAAATTGTACATGTGGCAGATCTGGTGGAATGTTGATGATATCCAACGGCCAGTAGTGCTTGGATTTGCCTATCTTTGCTATGTCGGGTTAGCTTCATCCAACGACCATCTTTCAAAGTTATTGGCACACTATATAGTTCTTGTGCCATAGTTGCATGTTTTGGAAAAAAGCTACTAGTGGGTTGTACTATCTATTTAGGAATAGAAGATGTATACATGGAAGTTGTAGGGAAAGAGATGACATGGAGCATCTCAATTCCTATGAGTAGGGATTGGAAAAGAGATGTCATTTGCTTCACATCACAGGAACTTTTCTATTGAATATAGAGATGACATGTTTCTCAATTCCTATGAGGAGGGATTAGAAAAGAGATGTAATTTGGTTCATATCATAGGAACTTTTCTATTGAATATATGCTAATGTTTATTTTCCTTTGAAATTAAGGGAGTATAGGAATCCATTCATATGAACCAAGTGGCTCTAAAGCTATAGAAATGATATCATGTTTATTTCCTTTGAAATGTGGAGTATATGAATCTATTCCTATGAACCAATTGGCTCTAAAGGAAAAAATCCTATAAAAATCATATCATATAGAGTTCCTATGATGTTCCTCGACACTAAAGGATGCTTGAAATTGCTGCGGGTGATACGATGGTCTTTCTTTGTAGACTCCTCACCCAATTTTATAGTTACCTCTCGAAGATGAATGAAATGATATATACATGGTATTCTACATGTGCAATTTGGTACACGAAAACTCGGTAAAAGTTTGCGGGGTTCGAATTTTCAATAAAGCTATATGCACTGCATTTCGGAATGGAGGGAGCATACGACAGTTGCTAACACTCACGTGGAAGATTTGTGTGTAGGAGTGGCTGTTCTGTTAAATGACATGGCAAAACTGACACTGTCGGATGCCGATCTAACGGTCCTTACGGCGTTCGTTAGGAAAAGGCTTGTGGCAAACGTTTGTCGGATAATGATTTACGGACACATGCATTGCATTGATACGTGCCCCCCTCTCTCTCTCACGCACACGCACCCTCACGAGTCACGACTCTCCCGAGTCCTCTCACAGACTCGCATGTCGCACACATCGTCTATCTGCAGGTAAACGTCACGCACATATGTGCTCTTCACACCCTACCGTCAGAACTTCTAAAAAACAAAAGACGGTGCGCACATTTTATTTTAGCTCACACGTCACACACTTGTACTATTAGTCTTGCGGCGAACGTTCTTTGGGCATAGTATATTGTACTCTCACGAAGAGAAGCGGTGCACGCACGCACTAGTTCTCTCACACCCACTCGCGGGTACACGTAGGAGCGCATTTTTTGAAGCTGGTACAACAAAATCACTCCACTATATATAAAAGCAGGAGCCTTAGCGCTTGCTTTACTAGGGTTCCTCTCGTTCACTCTCTCATGCTCTCCAGATCTAAGCAACACATAGGTGGCCACACTCTCTCTCAGCTCATGGCTGGTCACAAATCCGGCCGGAAAAACCTCGACTGGGGCAGGGGTGTAGGTGCATCGTTCATGCTGTCGTCGGCGGCGAGGGAGGAGACCAACGGCTGCCCGTGCATCCCGATCGGCGGTCGTGCCGTTCTCTCCGAGAGAGCACCGGCCTGGGAGGGCCTCCGACCCCTTCTTCCTCCCTATGGTATTGTGGCCAAGATGCGGCCTCTCGACGCCGTCTTTGCGACATGCCGATGACCCTCAGGTATATATTCCTTCGAAACCTACCTTGCTCTACTGCCTCAGCTCCCTTCATGTGGATCCTTTTCTACTTCCGTCCGCTGTTCCAAAGCCACCTAGACTTCTACTAAGGGACGTGCTTTGCACGTATGTTCTGTATGATAGATACTCATATACCTTCTTTTTAGAGAGAGAAATGGGTACTCGTATCTTGAGTAGATATCATAGTGTGCTTGTTTGCATGATCTAAGGACTATTCTGAAATAAGAAGCAAATCACTTGCACAAATCAAACTGAGTTCCAAGTAAGAATTTGATTACAAGATAAAAGTTGTAGTTTTATTATATGCTGTTTCCTAGGTTCCACTGATGTATAGTTCCAGAGTTGTTTGACGGTTTACATGCATGTTTATGGACTATTTTGTGCAACTAAATAAGTCATTTAGGTCTGACAGACACTCATGTCCTGTATTAGCTTGAGGTATAGCTTATGTATGACTGAAATAAAATATTACACTTTTTCTGTGAATAATAAAAATATTACATTTCTTGAAGAAGTAGAATAAAACTTTAGCTAGCATCAGCCATGCAATGTTATGTTATGTGAACAGTGTAAACTTTGCAGTATAGCGGCATCTAAAAAAATCCATTTTTACAGTAATCTAAAAAAATAAGTTAGTACTAGAGTGTTTATTTCCCAGTTGACAACAGGGAACCAAAATGTGCTAGCTATTTGCCAACTTGTCATACTTGCATGTGAGGAGGTGGCAGCAGTTTCTAGACATTTCTCAACTTCAGTAGGTGCAATCCAGATTCAACGGGGACTTCTTTATTTGTTTACTTGGAGAGCAGAGTCGGCCATGTGCACAAGGAGCGGGAGCGAATCCAGCAGATCTTAGCCGTCAGATCATGTCATCCTTTGTTTGATGGACGGCAGTGATATGCATGAGAGGGGAAATGAACGGTGGATTTTGAGCCAATGCTTGTTTGGGCGGGAGAACCGAAGATGTAGTGGTAAATCCAATTTCAAAACTGCCGCATTATAGTAGTAGTAGATTAGAAGTAAAGCTATTTCATACAGTCGACTCAAAGCGTTGGTTCAAACAGGGAAGAAAGTGGGAAAGCTGTAGCATGAATCTAGGACTTGGTTCTAAGGGAAACGGGGGAAAGTAGTAATATCTGTCACTGTTTAAATAACCGTATATCTTATTTGCGCAAACAGGAATGTCTGTCTCCATATCATTTCGGGATGTCTGTCTCCGTATCGTTTCTATCCGCACAATCAAAAGCACACACCTCAGTTTTAGTACAACTATGCAAAATGAGATGGCTATCCCTCGCTGCCGTCGTCTAACCTCCCGTCTTCAAGGTATCCCTACATTGTAGTAACTAAGGTAGAATGACCAACGCAATCTAAAAGAAGCTGATTCGTACGTTTTACCTCCTGATTGCAGTGCAGGGACGAGCAAAAACAACTGCATCCTAGTCCGGAATGCACTTTCTACCAATTCATCGATGGACCAAGGACTAGCTGGCATGGTTGCACGACGGTTTTTTTGGATAGGTGCACGGACAACAAGCATTGTGGTCTGCTTATTTCTGCAAATAGCGGTGCTTAAATTTAGTGGAATGCACAAGCATTTCAGCTGGTCAGTACACTGCATGGTTCAGTTCAGCATTCCAGCTGATACCACAATTATAATTGGTTATTCTGGAATGAGAGAACCTAACCCTGAATGGTGGCAACAAGAAAAAATGAGAGTGAACTCCAGGAAATTTAAGCCTGCCGGGAGGCCCTTTGCTCAGAGAGAAGCCTTGCTTGTTTTTTTCCTGATTTGTAAACCTTCTCACAACTTTGTCTTTTGCTGTGAACTAGTATATGTTTGTTATGTTCTATGAATCATTGAGATGTATAATGTAGCGACCAGACCTCAAACGGTCTGATCTCTGTACTCCGGTGTCATCCCTGGATCTGTAATGCTGACACCACACAGTACTCAGAGGATTTATAGCAGAGTAGCAGTCACACACTTATTACACCGAGTGTCTCAAAAGAGAACTTATTACAATAAATATGGCTTAAGGCCATCTAATAACGATAACAGCGGAAGGCTTGGAAGATAAGTGAGTCCATCAACTCCAACGGCATCACTGAGTATAGAACCACGACCTAAAAACTCCTTAATCGTCGTCTGAAAAGTCTGCAACATTAACGTTGCAGCCCGAAAACGGGTCAGCACATGGAATATGCTGGCAAGGTAACACATAGAGAGTAATGGAATGAAACAGCTATACTATATGCATATTTGGCTGGTGGAAAGCTCTATGGTTACAGTTTTGCGTAAAGCCAATTGTTCCCTACTTCAAAGGAATAAAATTTATTTAACTATCATGGTAGTTGTTAAACATTGAGAATGGTTGACAGCATTCTCAATCCCAATAAAGCATCATCATTAAACATAACCCAACAAAATTTATTTAGAGTAACATGTTGAGATTCACATGAAAATCCAGGTACTAGATACTCAAGATGTCCATAACCAGGGACACGGCTAACCATGATTAGTTTATTACACTCTGCAGAGGTTTGCGCACTTTTCCCCACAAGACTCGATCGCCTCCGCTTGGTTTCTTGCACTACAGGGTGTTTCAGAAGACGAATGACCAAGACATAGTCTTTCAGAAGCGCTAGCACCTTACGATCAGGTAGACCGTACCACCTACATCCCCTACATCTGCTAGTCTACCACTGTAAGAGTTCGCACAACTTAGTCAACTATGCTAGAGCCCATAATAGCTTGTGGCTGCACACGGAAGTTTCTAGTATGAATAGTCTCATGATCCCTTTGAGCCTGGGTGGCGGTCCAAAAGAAAACGGGCAAGTCCTGGAATACCCAGGTGCCTCAATCCACCCAAATGTGTGTTTAAGTTGCCACCTTAAATAAACCATTAGTTAACAATCTCACATCTGTCATGGATATCACTCACCCAATCCACGTCTACTAGCATAGCATGGCATAATAAGCAAACGTAGAAGTAACTCCCAAAGGTTTGATAATAACAGGTAATAGGTACTACCTCATCTACTTCCCATCCCACAATTTAATTAGATCCTAATCATGCAATGTGTGAGGATTGATCTAATGCAATAAAACTGGGTAGTAGAAAAGTATGATCAAAGTGTTACTTGCCTTGCTGATGATCCGCGAAACCTAAGATTCGAAGCAACAGGCGGCACACTCCGGATTTTCTATCGCAGACAAACAAAAAAGCATACAATCAGTAATCATCTAATGCACGGGTAAAACTCAAATAAGAGATCTAACCAGAAGGTTCAACTTAAGAACTCCGGTTTGCAAAAAGAATCAAATCGAACGAAGCAACGAAAGTCAAACGGCGAAAGGAAAGAACTTCATTCTAGTAATCTGGATCTAAGGCAAATTTTACAGTAGCAAAATCTTGTTTAAGTTGGTTAAACGAATAGAGGGTTTCGAGACGAATCTCTAGGCGCTTGAATCGCCTGATTCAGATAAACGAGCGAAAAGTTATACTAAAACGAAAATCGGATCAGGAATCGTGATTAGAAAAATCGTGGATTTAATCCGAGAAAAAGAAAAACGACGAACGCTCGCTAGAACGAACGAACGGACGAACGCTCGCTATTTAAGTAAACCGGAAAAACCGATCTATTTTAAAAAAGGAAACAAAAAAAACCGACGAAAACCGATTTTTTTTTATAAAAACGTTGGCACGGAAGTCGAGGCGGCGGCGAACCTCGGCGACGGGATCCGGCGGCGGCGCGCGGCGGCGGCTTGGGGCGGCTTGGGCGGATTGGGGCGGATTAGGGTTTCCCCCCGGGGCTGGGCCTCGGCTTATAAAGCCCTCCCGGGCCAGTGTCCAGGTCGGACACGGCCCGTTAAGTCGGTTCGCATTTTTTTTAAATTATTCCGCTCGGAAAAAATTAAAAAGAAATACTAAACGGACTCCAAAAATTCTGAAATAAATTTTCACGGGCTTCTAAAATCAAGCCTCACAAGGTGAACATTTATTTGGGACCTAAATGCAATTTTGAAAAACGCACATTTTTCCTAAATTCAAATAAAACACCAAAAAACTCTGAAATAAACTCTTATTTGATTTTATTATTAAATCCTCAATATTTCTTTATTTTGGGAAAGTCATTTTATTCCCTCTCTCATATTTTTGTAATAGAAATAATTGATGATAAAATAAATAAAATCAAATGATCCTATTCTCAAAATTTGAGAAAACTCAAATATGAAAATAACGAAATCCCCAACTCTCTTCGTGGGTCATTGAGTTGCGTAGAATTTCTAGGATCAACCAAAAAGCAAAATAAAATATGATATTAAATGATGATCTAATGTATAACATTCCAAATTGAAAATTTGGGATGTTACATATAAAATTGCTTAACCTATGTTTTTCAAGTTTTTTATGAAGACGATTTTAATGTGAGTGTTCCACATGAGCGCTGGACTAGCGTGTGAACGTTTGGAATTTATTACATTGTGGCCTCAATTAACTGCATGAACCACTGTAACAAGATACATAGTTGCTTATATGTCAAACAGCAGATTGTTGATTGTTAGCTGGTCGATAGCCTAGTGTTGAAGCGAGCTGAGCCAATGTGCCGTGTTTTGCACAACTGCTTACAAGTGGGGTAGCACCAACAGTGTTTATAAGTACTTATGTATACGTCGGCCCACGGTTCTCGAACGAGTGCTCTATTTCATCAAAATAGACACTGCTTGTATGATAAACCGTGACAACTTATGTCTTACCATGCCATATTCATGAAAAAACTAGTGAGGACGCATCTGTTCCGGCAACAATTACGATGGTTCTCACATGATTCACGGGCACACAAAAGTAGCATCAGTTCCCATAGATGGATTCAAACAGAGTACTAGCCCCAGAGGGGTCGATAACAGGCAAGGTTCGGATAATTAGACACAATCCAAACTACTATTAAACACTAGCTGGGGCAACTATTTCATGCCTCGATCTAATTTGGGCTGGACACAAGACGGACCTTGCCATGAACATCATCGAGGACGTCCCACAGCAGCTCAATCCTGTGAACCTTCATGAAGACAACCTTGTGGCCTTGCCACCGATAAACTTGTTTGTGGAGGCATGCCACGTCATCTTCCTGTGTAAGCTTCACAAGAACAGTATTCCTCACAAACGAAGGAGTAGCTTTGAACTTCTTGTGCTTCAGTACACCCTGGACAACACGCCTGACAACAGTGAGGCTGGAATACAACTCTTCATTAGTATAACCGCAAATGGCTTCCAGGATCCAACAACCTAAGAACTCTGTTTTCCCAGTGCGTATATTCAGGTCGTCTGCCTCATAGCGAGTGACATGTACAACCACACAATCCTTGTCTACATCAGGGCTCTAATTGAAACAGAAACAAATTCTGAATTACTTTTCAGTATAAGAAACAGAAGTTATTTAAACCACTACGTATACCATGGCATCGAAGCTAATAAAATTTTGCATTATTAATCACCACATACTTCCTTTTCTAAAAAAATCACCACATACTTAGAAGAAAAACCACAATCGAGATCGGCAAAAAAGGAAATCACCTTGGGCAGCTCAGCGGGGGGGGGGGGGGGGGGGGGGGGGGGGGGGGGGGACACATCCTTGAAGGGGGAAAACTGCTCCTGCAGTGACACGGGGGCTGTAACCTCAAACGGGGCGTTGACCATCTAAGTATCTGGGGTCACCTCGGTGGTTGCCTCCATCTTCTTGGAGCTCTCTATCTCGTGGGGATCAGCCTCCCGCGTCTGCTCCAATATCGGCAGATCTTTGCCTGGTTCTCCTTGGTCCATCATGAAACTGACAAATACTAGGAGTCCACTGAAAGGAAAACACAATCTCAATGACAATGAAACAAAAAAGAGAGTGAGGATCGGTTACTGCTTTGCAAAAGTTCTTTTTTTCTCTGAACGAAAATATACCAACATCACGGATCCGCTTACCTTCCCTTCGTTCAGAGAGAAGAACAGTGGCAGATGCAAGTGTTGCCTTTCTTGAATACGGTGAGGGAGAAGGGGATTCAGCAAAGAGTGAAATGATGGTTGCTTCGTCCGTCAAACTTAGACTGCGGGGCGGTGGGGTTTTGTGATACGTTGGCTCATTACCGCCACGCTACGACCGGGGTGACTCTCCGCCTGCATACTGCCTTCTAATTTGGTGGATGGCATTTGGGCCCCCGCATTGCATGGCCCGCATGTCGATGAACAAAAGTATAACGGCATTCAGTAGAGGGAGACGTTTCAATGACCTAGGAGGAACCAGAAGCGGTAGAGTGTCTCCATTGTACTAGCAGTAATTGTTTTTCTGGGAAGCTGTAGAGTGTCTCCACTGTACTAGTAGTAATTGTTTCTCGGGTCCCAAGACAAAACAACCCATCCACACTAGTAAATAGTAAAATCAATTCAAAAACCTGGGCGCTCTTCTTCCTCCTCGCTCCCACCCACCTCACGTCAGCTCGCTCCACTCGTACCCCTAAATTCCTCACCTCACTCCTACAGAAAACCCCAGCCCCCCTTCTTCCTCACTCCTACAGAAAACCCCCAGCTCCCCTTCTTCTTTGCTCGCACTACAACTAGGCTCGTCATTTGTTACTCTGCTCAAATCCGTGAGCGCGACACGATGCCCTCGAGGAAAATGGAGTCGGCTGACCCCAGCACCAAGAAGATGAGGCTCCGATGTCCATCTCGGGGTTTTCGTCCTCTCTCCACACCGCCACCTTTGCACAGTGCTACCTACCAGACAATCTGGTACTAAACCTTCGACTCCCATTTCTCAAGAAACTTTCACTTGAGCGGGTTCGTATATCGGAGGCCTCATTGCACAGCATCATCCACTCCAGTTGCCCTGCGCTGGAGTTCTTAGTGCTTGTTTTCACAGTTAGAATCGGTTGTCTCCAAATAAAGTCGCCTAACCTTGTAGGAATTGGAATTTCTTTTGACGGAAGGCAGCTCATCATCCAAGATGCCCCTTCACTTCAAAGGTTGATCCTTGATTCTAGTTATTAACCGTTGCAAATAACTGTCCTCTCTGCGCCTAAACTAGAGACCTTGGGTGTAATACATGATCTCTATGCTCATTTCAATATGGTGTTTGGCTCCACAGTTCTTCAGGTACTTTATATTATCATCTACACTTGTAACCATAAGCTGCATTTTAAATTTCTGCGCATAATTTATATATCATCTTGGAGTTCACATTTTGTACTAATATTATGTTCTATGCTCAATGAAGAGTTTCTCCATGGATGGCCTATCAATGGTGCTGGATTCTGTCAAGATCTTATATATCCAAATTAATAGTTTTGATCTGAACAAGATTATTGGCTTGCTGCAATGCTTTCCATGTCTGGAGAAGTTGTATATAAAGGTGATAATTTCACGCACATTGGAAGCCCGCATATAGTGTACTAGAATTAACCGTTCAGATGTTGCTCATTCGACACTCTTCTTTTAGACCTTAACTGTTTTCAATCTTCATGTCTATTGAGGCAACGGGACAGGGTAAGAAAGTTATAACCAATCGGTGGATTCGTAAGCATCAGGATTTTATCACTTCTCATGAGATTCGATTGAGGACAATAACGCTAGAACGATATGTAGCCAACTGTGCAAACATAAGATTTGTCACATTCTTCCTGCTGAATGTGAGGTTACTATTGTCCATCAGGCTTAAGTTTATCAGCAACATGATTTTGACGGATGGGCATGTCGAAGAGCAAAAAAAGGAGTTTCAGGTGGGCAAAAGAGCTTCTGAACGTGACGGGCTTCTATTTACAACATATTGTGGTCATAATCCAGTAAATTTTACGACCCAGGATGTTCATTCTATGGACCTGACCGATCCATTTGACTGTGACTGCCGAAAACAGTGCTGGAGTTAGATGTTGTTGCCCTTTTCAATCTGGTTTTTTTGTAAACCTGATGAACAATTAACCCTCGTGCTTTTGTACAGTTTGTAAGCTGGAGTTAGATGTTCCTGCCCTTTTCAACTCGGCTGTGACTGTCATATTTTCTTTGAAACAAGGCAAATGGCTTGCCATTCGTTTAATTTAGAGTGAAATATTGTAACAAATCCAAACCAAGGGAAATAGCATCACTCTCACCGGCTGCTTGAGCTCACTGTGCATTACAGAAGCCAAGTGATTAGCCCCCACCAGCACCCACAAACTTATTTCGAACTAGCACATCAAATGGGCTGTAAATTTTGATAGGAAAGGCTGCATGACCATGAAAGATTTGGATTCTGACATTTGGGACCCGCGAGGAAATAGCCTATCCAAGGTGGTGTCGACTTACTAGCCAGTCAACAAACGATTCTGCCTACCAGCCGTTGGATTGACATCCAACATCTGTCATGTATCTTCTATCTCTTGTCTTCTTCTTCCTCCAATCGCCCAAACCAAACCACCCCGTCGGCTCCGCCTGCTCCCGCCTCCCATGGTTGGCTGCGCCTCCGCCGCCCTACCGTACGTACCCTCCAACGTTGGCCAGTCCCTCCCTCTATTCCCCCACACGTCCTGTTATTCTCCGGCGATGTCAGCCCCAACACGCACCCGTGCCCGAACCAATCAACCCTTGTACTCCCCTCCGCCTGCGACTGGACCGACGCATCTTCAACGGCTCCTGTTCATTCCGTCCGAGGCCTCGCCGTCGTCCTCCGCCTTGCAGCCTTGGTTCGCTCGCCGTGCGCCGCCCTCTTGCGTTGTCAACGTCGTCAACAACCGAGAGGAACAAGGAGATGATTGTACGTGGGGAGGATGATAGTAGGGACCCACCAGCGTCATGGCAGTACGCAAGCAAGTGCCTCTATAGTACAAGACCAAAAATATGGTTCCTCCTAATGGTTGGACATCTGGGGCTCACGCCATTGTCAACGTAGTCAATAAACGAGAGAATTACACTACGAGCGGCTGACACCAGGGACCCAGCAAGTCGCGCAATTTTTTTAGGAACAAGCAGTTGTTATTTATACTAGTTTTAGCGACGGATCAGGGTAACAACGGGGCTGTGCAGGGGCTGTGGCCCGTCTAGCCAGGGTTTTATTTATGTTTACCACATCATGAGCCCAGTTGTGTTTTTTTCTTGCTAAAAATGGCTAGCCCAGTTCTATTTTTTTAAAAGAAATACCCAAACAAGGCCTACTTGCTTTATCGGCCCTGCTGGCCTGCAAATCTTTCAAGACGAGGAGAGTTTCATTCAGTTTGCCCAGAAATGGGCTGTACATTTTTAAAACACATCAAACCGGGTATTAGTTTCAATTTTTTTCATTACAAGATCTTAAATTCCATTGATTTTTATGCGTGGACAATTATTTGGATTTTATATTTATATAAATTATTTTTCAAAATAGTTTGAATGTGAATCGATATTTCTGGATTAAAAACAGTTGACCGCACCGAAATATACAAAATTTCATATACTTTTTAACCGTGGCTACAATATGGGGTGTGATACTAACAAAAAGAAGATGGGCTCCAAAAAAATTCTTAAGAATTAGCAAATGGGCTGTACATTATTAGAAATAATGGCAGATGGGTTGTATGCTGTTTTCCACAGATTTGAGGCTGACTTGTGCACCTACTATAGGTTGACGCGTATGCTTTCATAAAAAAAAGGTTGACGCACACACAACGCCCTATCAACTTAGTCAACACACGAGAGCAGTGACTGTTGGATGTCCATCCAACGGCTGCCGTGCTTCTTCAATCTCTGCTCTTCATGCTCAAGCCGCTCAAACAAGCACCGGCGGGACTGCCTGCTCCCTCCTCCCGCGGCCGGCTATGCTGCCGCGCAGGAATCACGGCCCCACCGTACTCCCATCGCTGGCCTAGCCATCCCTCTACTCACCCACACATGTTGTTATTCTCCAGCGACGGCAGACGAACCAGTAAACCCTCGTACTCCTCCACATGGGAAACAACTGCCGAGTATTCCCTGGCTCCGTGTCGTTCCCTTCCTAGGCCTCGCCGTCGTCCACCACCCTGGTGCTCTCGGCGCAGCCTGGTCAACGTGGTCAATGAACGACATCCATCGGAAGTGGACTGTACGTGGAGAGGCTGACAGCTGGGTCCACGGCTGCACACAAGGAAATGCCTCCTTATTACACGCGAAATAATGATTCCTCCACCTGACAGCTAGGACCCACAGGAAGGGCCTCTGTATTTCGTGAAAAAAACGTTCCCCCCACTGACAGGTCGGACCCACCAGCTATATCTTCGCATGTAAGGAAGTGCCTCCTTATTACGCCCAAAAAAATGAATACCCCCTTCTAGCTAGGACCCACCATATTGTTGGGCTGACTTGTGGGCCTACTAAGTTGACAGGGACGGAGAGCTTTGTCAACTTAGTCAATACTCCAGTGACCGTATGATGTCCATCCAACGGCCATAGTGCTTCTTCAACCTATGGTCTTCTTGCTCTAGCCACCCAAAGCAGCGCCGGTCATGCCGCCTGCTCCAGCCTCCCGTGGCCGGCTGTGCTACCACGGAGGCCTCACCGCCCCCATACTAATCCCACCACTGGCCAGGCCATCCCTCCACTCACCCACACCCCCTGTTATTCTGCGGCGACGGCAGCCGAACCAGTGAACGCTCGTACTCCTCTCCGCGTGGGCATCCACTGCCGCGTCTTGCACGGTTCCGCGTCGTCCCCTTCCTAGGCCTCGCCGTCGTCCACCGCTGTAGTGCTCTTGGCGCGGCGTGGTCAATGTGGTCAACGACCGACTTCCATCGGAAGAGTACTGTACGTGGAGAGGCTGACAGCTGGGTCCATGGCAGCCGCAAGGAAGTGCCTCCTTATTACGTGGAAAATAATAATTCCCCCACCTGACAGCGGGGACCCACCGGATGGGCCACTAGTATTTTGCGAAAAAAATCGTTTCCCCCTGACTGCTGGGACCCACCGGACGGGCCACTGTATTTCACGAAAAAATGTTCCCCCCACTGTCAGCTCGGACCCACCGGAAGTGCCTCCTTATTACGCACAAAAAATGAATACTCCCCCGGCTAGCTGGGACCCACCTTGCTGGGAGGCTAACTTGTGGGCCTACTAAGTTGACGGGGACAAAGGGCTTTGTAAACTTAGTCAATATGAACGATTCTAGCTCCAGTGACCGTACGATGTCCATCCAATGGCCGTAGTGCTTCTTCAACCTTTGGTCTTCTTGCTCCAGCCGCCCAAAGCAGCGCCGGTCGTGCCGCATGCTCCTGCCTCCCGTGGCCGGCTGTGCTGCCGCAGAGGCCTCACCGCCCCCTACTATTCCCACCGCGGGCCAGGCCCTGCGGTGATGGCAGCCTCACACCGCAGCCGAACCAGTGAACTCTCGTAGTCCTCTCCGCGCGGGCTTCCACTACCGCGTCGTCCCCTTCCTAGGCCTCGCCGTCGTCCACCGCCGTGGTGCTCTCCGCGCGGCGTGGTCAACGTGGTCAAGGAACGACTTCCATCGGAAGAGTAATGTACGTGGAGAGGCTGACAGCTGGGTCCACGGCCATAGCCCAGTTTTTTTGTGATTTGCCAAGTAAGTCGCTTTGTTAGGCCTGTTGGGCTGCAAATCTTTCAAGACAAGGAGAGCTTTCATTCGGCTGGCCGAGAAAATGACCCATCAGTAATTAGAAATGGGTTGTACATTTTTAAAACACATCAAACCGGCAATTAGTTTCAAATATCTTTTTTTTCATTTCAAGATTTTAAATTACATTAATTTTTATGCGTGGAGAATTTGTTGGATTTTATATTGATATACATTTATTTTTAAAATCAGTTTGAATGTGAGTCAAAATTTCGGGATTAAAAACAGTTCGGACCGCACCGAAATATGCAAAATTTCATATAATTTTTTAACCGTTGCCACAATATGGGCTGTAATGCTAACAAAAAGAATATGGGCTCCAAAAAAACCTTAAGAATTAGCAAATGGGATGCAAATTATTAGAAATAATGGCAGATGGGATGTATGCTGCTTTCCATAGATTTGAGGCTTTCCTAAAAAAAGGTTGACGGACAAGCACTGACTGTTGGATGTCCATCCAACGGCCGTCGTGCTTCTTCAATCTCTGCTCTTCCTGCTCCAGCCGCTCAAACAAGTGCCGGCGGGACTGCCTGCTCCCTCCTCCTCGCGGCCGGCTGTGCTGCCGCACAGGCCCCACCGCCCGACCGTACTCCCATCGCTGGCCTAGCCATCCCTCTACTCACCCACACCTGCTGTTATTCTCCGGCAACGGCAAACGAACTAGTAAACCCTCGTATAGTCGTACTCCCCTCCGCGTGGGAAACAACTGCCGAGTCTTCCCTGCCTCCGTGTCGTCCACTTCCTAGGCCTCGCCGTCGTCCACCGCCCTGGTGCTCTCGGCGCGGCGTGGTCAACGTGGTCAATGACCGACATGCATCTGAAGTGGAATTTACGTGGAGAGGCCGACAGCTGGGTCCACGGCCGCACGCAAGGAAATGCCTCCTTATTACGCTCAAAATAATGATTCCTCCACCTGACATCAGGGACCCACCGAAAGGGCCTCTGTATTTCGCGAAAAAACGTTGCTGCCGCTGACAGCTCGGACCCACCAGCTATATCTTCGCATGCAAGGAAGTGCCTCCTTATTACGCACAAAAAAACGAATACTCCCCCTGTTAGCTGGGACCCAGTATAGTGGCAGGCTGACTTGTGGGCCTACTAAGTTCACGGGGATGGAGGGCTTTGTCAACTTAGTCAATATGCACGATTCTAGCTCCAGTGACCGTACGATGTCCATCCAACGGCCGTAGTGCTTCTTCAACCTCTGGTCTTCTTGCTCCAGCCGCCCAAGCCAGCGCCGGCCTTGCCTCGTGCTCCTGCCTCCCGTGGCCGGCTGCGATGCGGCGGAGGCCTCACCGCCCCCTACTACTCCCACCATTGGCCAGGCCATCCCTCTACTCACCCACACTCCCTGTTATTCTGCGGCGATGGCAGCCTCACACCGCAGCGAACCCTCGTACTCCTCTACGCGTGGGCATCCACTGCCGCGTCTTCCCCGGCTCCGCGTCGTCCCCTTCCTAGGCCTCGCCATCGTCCACCGCCCTGGTGCTCTCGGCACGGCGTGGTCAACGTGGTCAAGGAACGGCTTCCATCGTACGTGGACTGTACGTGGAGAGGCTGACAGCTGGGTCCACGGCCGCAGCAACGAAGTGCCTCCTTATTGCATGCAAAATAATTATTCCTCCACCTGACAGCGGGACCCACCGGAAGGGCCACCGTATTTCGTCCCCCTGACTGCTGGGACCCACCAGCTACATCTTTTCACTCAAGGAAGTGACTGACAGTCGGGACCCACCTAGTCGAAGCGTACGTAGCGTTGTCATTCTGGTCGCGAACGTGTGCGTACATATATACTGGTCGATGTAGAGGCGCGCACGTGTCGTAGTAGAGGCGGCCAGGGTGCAAGAAAGAAAATACGGCCACGTATGTGTACATACGGGCGGGGTCTCGAACGCCTACTCGTGCATGCGTATGGCCAGGGCTCGTGTACATGGCTGGGTCGGAACGGAGAAACAGCGTCGTCGTCGTGTTCATGGGGAGGCAACGGTATGCTTCGTGTTCATGGGGAGGCAACAGAATGCGTCGTGTTCATGGGGAGGCAACGGAATGCGTCGTGTTCATCGGGAGGGCTTGGACGGAACAGGTGATGGAAACGAGGCCTGGCGTACCGCAGAACGGAGGAAACGGCCTTGTGTTCGACCGGCCACGTTCGAAACAGGATCCTGTTCATCAGGAGGGGTCTGGCGTACCTCAAAACGGAGGAAACGGACCTCCTACGGTCGAAACGGGGGTCCTGTTGATCGGGAAGGTGTGGCGTACCGCAAAACGGACGAAACAGACTTGTGTTGGAGCGCTACGGTCGAAATGGGGGTCCTGTTCATCGGGAGGGGTGTGGCGTACCGCAAAAGGGGACTCCACGGGATACTGTTCATCTCCACCGTCGACCCCCTCCAGCCTCCACGAGCTACTGTTCATCCACCGTCGACCTCCTCCAGCCTCCACCTGCGACTATTCATCCACGGGCTCCTGTTCATCCAGCCTCCACCGCGCGCTACTCCACCGGCTACTGTTCAACCAGCCCTCTCCACGGGCTCCTATTCAACCACCCATCCACGGGCTACTGTTCATCCTGCCCTCCACCGTCTACTGTTCATCCAGCCCTCCACGGGGTGGTCCTATTCATCCAGCCCTCCACGGGGTCCTGTTCATCCAGCCCCAACCGGCTCGATCGATCGGGGTCCTGTTCATCCAGAGGCAACACCACGGGGTCCTGTTCATCCACCCCCACCGAGAACTGTTCATCCACCCCCCCATAATGCTCACTGTTCATCCAGAGACAGCATCGATCGGTTTCATTTAGCAGTAGTAGCGAAGGAATCGCTCGATCGGGTTCAGTTAACAGCCATCGATCGATCGCTCGGGTTCAGTAACGCGTAGCCTGCAGTGCAATCACCCGGGTTCAGTTAGAGCCCGACGCCTCGCTCAGGTTCAGTTAGAGCCAACTCCTCGCACACACGCGCGTACGTGTATGAGAGAAACGCGCATCGCTCGGCCCCCGACCTCCCACCGTAACCGGGAACTCCCCAAAATTTTCCTCCGCCTCGCTTCTACCACGGTTTTTCCGTCATGGACGGCCCAAAGAATGTCATGCAGCTACGTCACCGGCCCGCCCAGGACGAAAAGCCCATTTTCTGTCATGATTTTTTGTCATAGAAGTAGGAGCCCACCACATCTATGATGATACCGGGTTTTGTCACAATTATCGTCATAGAAGTGTCATATGTATGACAGAAAAAAATTCGTTCGGTCCGAAATGTCACGGATGTGTCTTTTTTTGCAGTGTTAGCTGAGGCCCTGTCGGATCAGCTTTGTTCCCATTCGAAGACGTCGAGCAAATTGCAGTCCAAGAGCAAACAATGTCATCAAATTCAAGTTTCACAGCCAAATATGAGTACAACTAAACAATAATGTCATCATGGTTTAGTCGTCATACAATCGCCAAACACAAATGAACATACATAACAAGTGATGTTCTCACAGCAAAATACTAAACAACACGTTCATCATGTTTTACTTGTCATAGCAAACACAATTTCACATAGTACATAAAAAAATGTCTTCTGACAAGGAAATACGACAAAAGCAATCTAATCATCATCCGCAACAGTAGCGTCAACATCTTCGCCATGTGTATCAGTCTGAATCGTAATTCTCCAGAGTGTCATCTTCTTCTTCATCCTCAATGTCCTCGAACATTGGCTTCTTCTTGATCAACTCTTGTATGCTCACAGCACGACAAGCAATCTTTTCGCCAGCGTCACTGACGTGATGGTTCTCAAAGATATTAGGAACATCTATGGAATCTTGTACATCAGGAGCAGTGTAAGCACCATCTTGTTGTGCAAATTCATTAAATGAATTCCTCTGCTCAAACCTTTGCAATACTCTCCAATCATCGCTACATGCAAATGTGTCTTCCAAGAAAAATATTTGTGTTGCTTGATTTGCCAAAATAAAAGGCTCGTTGGTCTGGTATGCCGCCTTGACATTGATGGATTTGAAATAATCATCAGCTCTTGGTTTTGCGATCCTGGAAAACAGGTTATACCAACGACAGCACAACAGAACCACACATCGATGATCCTCGAAACTGGAGATATACTGCAACTGAACAATGTTTGTTATGTTAGCATACATTTCAGTTGTCTCTATGCCATACTTATCCGTGCTCATGATGGCACTGTTTTGTGTCTTCCTGCCTTCGTCGCGTGCAAGGGTGTTGTAGTGCACATCTCCTACAATGCAAGATTCATAATGTCTTACCCAAGTATCAGGACCCATTGCTAGTGCGTAAAGGGCATCATCAACTGCCTGCCCAACCTCCCGCATCTTCTTAACCTATGGTTAGAAAATAGACAAGTTGATCATCTTACGTACTCAATATATTAAAAAAACTGACAGTGCAATTCAAAAGCTTACATGGCTCTTAAACCATTTCGCAAATCCTGCCATAACCAGTTTGTCAATGTTTCTTGGATTTTGCGGCAGTAACTCCTTTTTGTAGATGCTGCACAACATAGTGATCGCGTCAAACATCTAAATATATAAGAATGTGCTGCAAGTTTAGTAGATTACGATGTATAAGCTGCAGTACTTAGCACTTACTTGATATAAAGGTAGTATCTCAGGACAGTTATTCAACACATATCAAATCATTTTGTCGTAATCTTTAGGTTTGTCCTCTTGTCGACTCTTCCCTATAACTCGAACAGAATAATCGAAAACATTGAGCCCGGGATTGTCTTCACCCACCTCTTTGCTAAGCTGATCAGCTGTTTCAATGTATTTTGAGCAGAATGTCAACACTTTTGTAGCAATGTAGGCCTCTGCAATGGAACACCTGGGTCTAGCTCTGTTTGTAACATAGCCCTTGAAAGTGTTGAGCCGCCTTTCAATAGGGTACATCCAGCCATACTGTACTGGACCTCTAAGTAGTGCTTCATCAGGTAGATGAACAGCCAAATGCACCATCACATCAAAGAAGGCTGGAGGGTATATCTTCTCAAGGTCGCATAGGATAGTTGGTATCTTGTCTCTAAGACACTCCAAAGCATCTACCCTGATATTTCTACTGCAGAGTTCCCTGAAGAATTGTCCCAACTCTACAACTGCTCTGTATAAGTCAGGGCGGCCCAATCCTCTAAGGATAACAGGTAAAACCCTTTGAAGTAGGATGTGGCAGTCATGAGTTTTCAACCCTTGCACCCTGTTTCCATCTGCACTGACTCTCCTTTCAGGGTTGGAAGCAAATCCATGTGGGAATCTCACATGTGACAGGACCTCACATAATTCTTTTCTTTTTGTCTTGTCCAAGACGTAAACAGCTGGTGCCATATCCCGTGGTTTACCTTCATCTTGCACCTGCAAATCCTTTTTGATACCCAGGTGTGTCAAATCAATCCTAGATTTTAAGGTATCTTTTGTCTTGCCTTCAATATTAAGAAGTGCGCCGATAATGCTGTCACATATATTTTTCTCAATGTGCATCACATCAAGATTATGCCGCAGATCCAAATCTTTCCAATACTCCAAGTCCCACAAAGTGGACCTGTGGGTAAACAATAATCTCTCTTTTGCCCTGCCACGCTTCCTTTTCCCGCTACCATTATCAGGATGGTTTCCTGGTGTAATATGCCTGACCTTCTCTAATTCCACTTGCAACTCATCGGTGGTGAGCCTCTTTGGCGCATCGCGGTTTTCATGCTTTGCATTGAACACATCCCTTCGGTATTTTGTAGGACACGGCTTGTCCTTGGCAAGGAAACGATGGTGTCCAATGTAACAGATCTTACTAAGTATTGCGTATGACAGCAGATTCATGTCACAACAAACACATGCATTGTAACCATGTGTCGTTCGCCCTGACATAGTGCCCAAAGCTGGATAATCATGGATGCACCAAATTATAACACCACACAGAAAGAAATCAGCTGGTGGGCTGCTATATAGGTCCCGAGTGAGAACACCCCTTGTCGGTGTCAAAACCGGCGGATCTCGGGTAGGGGGTCCTGAACTGTGCGTCTAAGGCGGATGGTAACAAGAGGCAGGGGACACGATGTTTACCCAGGTTCGGGCCCTCTTGATGGAGGTAATACCCTACGTCCTGCTTGATGATATGAGTATTACAAGAGTTGATCTACCACGAGATCGTAGAGGCTAAACCCTAGAAGCTAGCCTATGGTATGATTGTATGTTGTCCTACGGACCAAATTCCTCCGGTTTATATAGACAATGGAGGGGGCTAGGGTTACACAGAGTCGGTTACAAGGGAGGAGATCTTCATATCCATATTGCCTAGCTTGCCTTCCATGCCAAGGAGAGTCCCATCCGGACGCAGGACGAAGTCTTCAATCTTGTATCTTCATAGTCCAACAGTCCGGCCAAAGGGTATAGTCCGGCTGTCCGGAGACCCCCTAATCTAGGACTCCCTCAGTAGCCCCTGAACCAGGCTTCAATGACGATGATTCCAGCACGCATTATTGTCTTCGGCATTGCAAGGCGGGTTCCTCCTCCGAATACTCCATAGAAGATTTTGAACACAACGATAGTGTCCGGCTTTGCAAAACAAGTTCCGCATACCACCGTAGAGAGAATAACATTTCCACAAATCCAATCTGCTAACACGTTTTGACAGCATGATATCATGTCACCACCCGTTCTTTATTCGAACCGCTTTTCTCAACCAGCACCACACATATTGCGGGGCGGTTTACTTGACACGTCTTGTCAAAGCAGAGATCGTGTCCCCCTTATCACGGGATTCTCATCAATATGGACGCGGGTAACCCAACCGCGCCATTACTTACGGTGCTTGGGGAATAAGAGGTTTTACCAAGCGAGGGGGAGGCGCATCGCCTCTTCCGCCCTTATAAAGGGGCAAGAATTCACCCTCTTCACCCATACCTTCTTCCCAACTCATTCCATTCTGCTTAGGCTCCAACGCGCGAGCGTTCACCTCCTCTACCCACAAGAGGTCTTCCAAAGATGTCTGGATCCGGAGCAGGAGGCAAATGGATGGCCTCTACCATCCGAGAGAAGGATATCAAAAAGCTTCGGGAGGCCGGGTATCTGTCCTAGAAAATCGGCCACCGTCTCCCGACAGCGGGACAGATCGTCCCCACTCCGAAACCCCACGAGAGGGTTGTATTCCTCCCTCATTTTGTCCGCGAGCTAGGGTCTCGCCTCCACCCATTCGTTCACGGCATCATGTACTATTATGGGATCGATCTTCACGATCTGTCCCCTAATTCCTTCCTCAACATCTCGACATTCATTGTCGTGTGCGAGGCTTTTCTCCGCGTTTCACCACACTTTGGTTTATGGCTGAAGGTCTTTAATGTGAAGCCCAAGGTGCTGGGCGGCGAGCACGCCGAGTGCGGGGGCGCTATGGTGAGCAGGATGCCCAACGTCATATGGCCAACATGAACCTTTAATGATTCTGTCAAGGAGTTGCAACAACAGTGGTTTTACATCACTGAGCCGAGCGGTAAGGAGCGGGCCGCTTCTCCCGAGTTTCGATCCAGCACCCCTCTGCGGCTTACGTCCTGGGTCAAGAAAGCACTGGACTGGTCCTCGTCCGACGAACTGTCGGTGCTCCAGACGCGCGTTAAAGATATGGGAGATAAGAACATCGAAATCGTCGACGTAGTCCAGGTGATGTTAGTCCGCCGGATACTGCCTAGTCAACACCGGATTTGCAATCGATGGGAGTTTGATCCGGCCAGGCACCAAACCTTGCGAAGGATCTTCGGCTCGTCGCACGAGGACATTTGGAAGGTGCTTTTTAAGTCCAGCAAATCATGGCCGGACTCTGCTGAAGACCGCGGGTACCAACTGTCCCGCCCTGCAAGTTCGGTGAGTTTATCAAACTTTTCCATCCGCATGACCCAAAGGAAGCGCTTGACACGTGTTCATTCAACTTTCCCAGAGCTAGACGAAGAAGGCGGATTGGATCCATTGTCCGGCCCTGCTGCCCGAAGACCTGGCCATCCCACTTCTGACGAAGATGTTGGTCCCGGCGCCTTACAAGGTGCCGAAGAAGACGGCCGAGAAGGAGGCTAAAAAGACCCGGGGCGGCCTTCGTCGTTGCGGCACTTCGGGCACAGTACTCGAAGGCTCTGATGCCCATTCCGCCTTCAAAGAGGACGAAAAGGAGGAGGGAGATGAATCCCCTGTGGAGGGAGGAAGGAAAAGGAAGGCCTCGACATACTTGGAGGCCGAACTACCTGAGAGAGGAAAGATTCCTCGCCAAGAGGAGTCTCCTGCCGCCGCTGACAGTGGCCCGACATGGGATCCCAGGGCCCAGCCCCTGGTGAACTCGTGAGTATATAAAATCCAAATATGTTTAAGCGTCCGGACTCATCGTGGCTTAGTATTTTAACTTAAGCCGTATATTTCTTGTAGTCTGGCGAGGTCCCATACCGAACAATCCTTATTGGAGGACCTGCTGAGCTCAAACGCTGTGGAGAGAAGGACGCCCCCAAAGGACCCTTCCTCCAAGCAAGTGCCCAACACCGATGCCTCGTCCCAAAAGGACCCCGGCCAAGGAGAAAAGGAAAAAACCGTGAAGGCGGCACCTGGAGGTCGAACCACCGGGGCCGGAGACGTGGGGAAAAAGATTCCGCCGGCAACCTCTGTCTATCCAGAAGTGTCGGATGCTTTGTTGGTGGCGCTACAAGATGCCTCCATCGTTGATGAACACCGTACCCTGATGGGCGCGGTGATTGAGAAAATTCAGTCGACCGAGAGTGGAATGAACGAAGCCTGTATCAGTATTATAAAAGGCTTTGAGGTATGTTTTATGAGTTATCAAAGAGTGTCATAGTATAGATAGTAGCCCCTGATACACTGTTCGGTGAAAGAAAGAACCGGATAGGGGATCGAATTCATGATCTCAGGAAGACTTACTAAATGACATTGATTTCTTTCCTGCTTCAAGCAGATACCTGTAGCGGTTGCTGTGTCCCACACTGCGGAGATCGCCAGACTGAATCTAAGTCTGGAGCGGGCCAGAGAAGAAATTGGCCGATTGCAAATGCAGTTGAGGGATTAACAAGGTATGCACTAGTATTATGTGCATTTGTTGTGAGATAAATGTTCAGTATGAAATAAGCCGCATAATTTGTGCTAGGAGTTATGACCAAAGTCGAGGCACTCAAAAGGGCCGTTGCCGAGGCCGAGAAGAAGGCGGCCACGGAGCGGGCTCTTCATAAAAAACACGAAGCCAGAGTTATTAAGGCTGAGCAGGAGCTGCAAGAGGCCGTAAGTAAATGGGAGGCCATGGAGCAGAGTTTAACGGAGAAAGAGTCCAAACTCACCAAGGCGCGCCAAGCCATGAGCGACGCCTAGGGGGAGACCCAAAGAGCGCTGCAGGGGATCCAAGAGGCGAGGAAGATCACGATAGGTAAGCTTTTCCCATGTAAAGAAAATATTGGAAGGGAAGACTATGTTTCTGATTGTGAATCTGGACTTCTCAGGTGTATTTGCTGAGCTGCCGCACAGTATATCAGATGCCGCTCACTTCTACCGAGCCGAAGGAAGGAACACCGCTGATAAGATTTTCGGTCTCAGTATTTGGCACCGAATTATCAGGTGCCTTTTGCTGATCAACTGAAACAGCTGATCGAACTGCATAAGGCGGCGAAACTAGCCATGAAAGATGTGGTTATCTGGCTATGGCATGCTGAACCGATTCCAAGCAGCTACTTCGGGCTCGTAAGGTGGCTTATAAGCGCTTGCCCTCGACTTGACATCATCAAGTGGTCGGTCTATATATAAGGAGCGCGAATGGCCTTCGCCCTTGCAAAGGTGCACTGGGGGAAGATGGATGCCAAAAAGCTGGTGACCGAAGGACCGCCGGAGGGGAAGGAGCACCGCAAGCCCGAATCATATTATAAGAGTGTCCTGAAAGGATCCTACCTTGCGGCGGAGCTATGTACCAAGTACATTATATTTCCCTGAATGCGGATCATGTTGTCGGTTGTAATGTTTAAACAAGGTCGTTGGTATGTCGCCTGTTATATAAAAGTTTATCCTCATGTGCGACCATTTGTATATTAAGGCTGAGAGTTGGCCAGCCATCGGCTTCTGCCCCCACGTAAGGAGTACCGAGGTGTTCGGGATAAACCTGGGCACTCTTTATCCCAGTTTTGGGTCCTCCAAGGGAGGTGCTCAGCACAACGAACCAGGCAATCGGACTATAGGGCTTTATAACTCTCACTTAGCTAGAGGAGCTTTAGTATGGTCAGCGCAGCCCCTTGTGTTCAGAAGACCATACTAGGGCCTCTATAAGCGCCTGATCAAAGAAAAAAGCCGATGCTTCACACGCTGCATTGGTTATGGCATTGTGCGGGAGAAACCCTTAAAGATTTTGTGACCGCTCGAACAGCTGACCAGCTCTCGCCGTATCATGACAGTCAGTTTTCAGCTTTCTCTATTGAGGTGCTCGTCCGGAAGAACCAGGACACAATCGCAGTAGTTCTCCCAGTGCTACCTTAGCCGATATAGCGGAACGTAAGGTACCAAAACATAGGAGCCGGGAAAAACCCAACTATTGACCCAAGACATGATTCAGAGCTGATGCGGCGCATGTCACTAACGGTGGGTGGCCGGTCGCGAGTGCCTTGGAAGTTGGCGATGAAGTGGGTGCGCATCTCGTCCCAGGAGGAGATTGTGCCTGGAGCCAGGTTCAGGAGCCAGGTGCGGGCCCCGTCCTTGAGTGCCATGGGGAACCAGTTCACCATGACCTTCTCGTCTCCGTTGGCAGCTTCGATGCCCAGCTCATAGAGCTGGAGGAACTCCGCAGGGTCAGCTGTGTCGTCGTAGCGAGGAGGCAAGTCCGGCTTGAACTTGCCGGGCCACGCGATGCTGCGTAGCTCGGCGGTGAAGGCGCGGCAGCCTGCTGTGGCCACGGGAGCTCTTGGATGACGGGGAGCTTGGTCTTGTATGTCCCCATGCGCTGCAGCTGGGAGCAGCGCGGGGTCTTGACGCGCGGGAGCAGGAGCATGGTCGCGACGTGCTGGAGCAGGGAGCGCCCTGGCAACTTCTTACGGGCGAGGGACTTCTTGACAGCTCTGCTCTTGCCGCGCTGCCACCTAACGGAGCGGGTTCCGCCCAGGGGCCACGCGCCTTGGAGCCATGGCGCCGTCCTGAGGAGGAGGCGGCCGGGGCGCCACCGGAACTTCATCGCCCGCGCGGGGCGGGTGCGGTGCAGCGGAACGGACGGCGCAGGAGAGCCCCCTGCGGCGCGGACGAGCTCGGCGACGCGGTCGAGCCATTCTTCGTAGACGTCGTCGACGGGACAGTAGCGCAGGAGCTCGTTCACCGCGATGAGTGCTGCCCGAGCCTCCATGGGCGCGCGGAGCGCGTGGGACGAAGAACCAGCTGGGGTGAGCGAGGGAGTTGCGGTGCGGCCGTCTTGCCGCATGGACGGATGCTGGGACGATGCTTGCTGCTCGTCCCCCGCCGGATCGGTGGAGGCGTTGACGGCAGGTGACGGGGAACGGCGAGGACGCCCGCCGATAGGGGCCGTCTGGGCGACGCGGGAAGCGAGCGCGGCCCGGCGCTCGGCGCGGGCCCGACGAGCATCAGACATGGGCGTGATGGTCCGAGGAGAACGGGGTGGTGGAAGCGAATCCCGGCGCACCCCTACCTGGCGTGCCAAATGTCGGATTTCGGGTTCCGACAGACCCTTGAGGTTCGAACACTGGGGTGCGCGCGGAGCTTTCGTCTCCTACCTACCTGCACCCCTCCGCCTTGCTAGGATCTAAACTAAGGAAAGAACAACACAAGAGACACAGGGTTTATACTGGTTCAGGCCACCGTTGTGGTGTAATACCCTACTCCAGTGTGTGGTGTGGTGGATTGCCTCTTGGGCTGATGATGATGAACAATACAAGGAAGAACAGCCTCGCGAGGGTCTGTTCTTGGCTAGGGCGATGAACTGCTGGGAGGAGCTCAGTCACCCTTCTCTCTCTCTCTCTCTATCTGATCTAAACCCCTCTCTCAAGAGCCTCCTTCTCCGAAACCCTCAGCTCTCTATCCATGTGTGTCTGTGTGTGTGTGTGTGTGTCCCTCTTGCGGGTGGCTAATCCTATTTATAGAGGCCCTGGTCCTCTTCCCAAATATCGAGCGGGAAGGGAGCCAACAATGGCGGGCTAATTTGAAGGGGGACAGCTAGTATCATCTATCCTGACAAAAGTAGTCTTCGCCTGCGCAAAGATCTGGTGATGACGCCGTCTTGGGCTCCACGGTGACCTCCGTCTCGTAGTCCTCCCGGTCTTGGTCTCATTGCACTGAAATGGCAACCTTTGCCTGATGCCTCGGTACTCCGCGGCTACGCTTGCCCCCTTTGCACCAAAGAGGAAAGGAGGACACTGCGCGGGCTGGCACCCGCCTGGCGCCCTCGGTCGTCATGGCTTGCGTCACGGGCACCTCGTGAGGTACCCCGCCTTGATCTCTCCGCCTCCTCGTGAGCCAGCCTGACGAGGCCGTGCCCGAGGAAGCTCCGCGTCGTCCACCCCGCGGGGCTTGGCCCCTTGCAAGGGTCTTGGGTTTGTGTTGGTGAAGATGGGCCGCGCTGGGCCCCCCTTTGAGCCACGCCGCAGGCCGCAGGCAGGCAAGTCTGGGGACCCCTGTTCCCAGAACATCGACAGCGAGTGCTGAAAGATATCCGTGGAGGTGAACTCCATGATCGGCGCCCAGTCGGATTCGAGGGGCACGGATGTAAGCGGCTCGGAGTCCGTGGCCGAAGGTGAATCCAGTGGTTTGGCAACACGGCTCTCGTAAGGGGTGAAGTCAGTATCTGGCTCTATCGCCACTGAGAGTGCGGCCTCCATGGCGGGGTCTATCCCTCCGCTCTCGGATGGCGCGATTTGCTCCGGATTGATGGCCAGAGTAGTTGCAGATGCAATTTCCTGAATATTGTCCGACGGCAGAGTTACGTCATGCTTGTCGTGACTGTGCGGCGCACCTGACATGGGCTCGAAACCGTTGAAGATCAAATCTTTGTGGACGTTGGCAGTGTAGTTTCAGTTTTCGAATCTGACCTGATGGCCAGGGGCGTAGCTCTCGATCTGCTCCAGATGGCCAAGCGAATTGGCCCACAGTGCGAAGCCGCCGAATACAAAGATCTGTCTGGGGAGGAAAACCTCACCCTGGACCGCATGGCTACCGATGATCAAAGGAGCCATCAAGCCTTATGGTGACGACACAGTGGAACTCTCAATGAAAGCACCAATGTCGGTGTCAAAACCGGCGGATCTCGGGTAGGGGGTCCCGAACTGTGCGTCTAAGGCGGATGGTAACAGAAGGCAGGGGACACGATGTTTACCCAGGTTCGGGCCCTCTTGATGGAGGTAATACCCTAGGTCCTGCTTGATTGTTCTTGATGATATGAGTATTACAAGAGTTGATCTACCACGAGATCGTAGAGGCTAAACCCTAGAAGCTAGCCTATGGTATGATTGTATGTTGTCCTACGGACCAAATCCCTCCGGTTTATATAGACACCGGAGGGGGCTAGGGTTACACAGAGTCGGTTAAAAGGGAGGAGATCTTCATATCCGTATTGCCTAGCTTGCCTTCCACGCCAAGGAGAGTCCGATCCGGACACGGGACGAAGTCTTCAATCTTGTATCTTCATAGTCCAACAGTCCGGTCAAAGGGTATAGTCCGGCTGTCCGGAGACCCCCTAATCCAGGACTCCCTCACCCCTCCATAGCTGTTAAAGTTCCTCCACAAGAGGCTCCATGAATAAATCAAAATCCTTTCCAGGACCTTTTGGACCTGGGATGAGCAAGGCCATCATGTAGATTGATTCTTTGGTGCGGACATTTGGAGGCATGTTGTAAGGGATAACAAGCACTGGCCACATGCTATATGTGGCGCCTTGGTGGCCAAATGGGTTAAATCCATCTGAAGCTAAGCAAAGTCTAATGTTTCTTTGGTCAGCAGCGAACTTTTTGTGTTTTTGATTGAAGATTTTCCACTCACTACCATGTGATTGATGGCTCATTACATTCTGATCTCTGTACTCCTGGTTCCTAGAATGCCACAGTACATCATGTCTTGTTCAGCATCATGAAACAACCTCTGCAATCTTGGTGTAATTGGAAAATGTCTCAGAACATTATGAGGAATCCTCTTCACAGCATTGCCATCTTTCCATCTTGATGATTTGCATTTCGGGCATTCACTTAAGTTGGCATAATCCTTTCGGAACAGAACACAATTATTCTTACAAACATGGATCATATCATATCCAATTCCAACTGCACGAAGGAAATTCTTCATTTTACTGTAGGTGTGTGGTAGCTCAGACGCATCTGGGAAAGCTTTGCGGAAAGCAGCCAACATCGCATTGAATGATTTGTTGGTCATCCGCTCAGATGTCTTCACCTGAAGAAAGGTGACCATAGCTGAGAATACTGATAGCTTATTTCCTAGGGTGACAACCACGTTGCATTGTTCCAACATGCGGGCCCACCATTTTTCTTCTGCATGTGAAAGTTCACGAAATGCATGAGCATTTCGTAGCATTGTTTCAATGTTGGTTAAACTCACTGGCTCCGCCACCACCACCTCCTCCTCCTCTTCCACCTGAGCATCAGGCAGATCAAGATGGTGATCTGCTGCTTCCACGTAGTCAGTAACATTGACGTTCATAGCTTCACCATGATGAACCCACCTAGTATATGTGATCAACATCCCATACAAGTGTAGATGATTTTGCATAGTTGAATGGGTTTTCGTAACTGAATTCAGACAGCTGCTACACGGGCAGAGCACATCTGATTTTGGACCATTGTACTCAGCTCTGATAAAGTTCATGAAGTATTCAACCCCCTCGACATATGCAGCGGAGAATCTTCGAGCAGAAGTTATCCAAGTCCTGTCCATCTGTTAGACATACAAATTAGTTCTTCTACTAGATATTACAGGAAAAACATATATGCTTTTCTATGAAGTCTAGAAAAAAATACCTAGGTCGATGTCTAAAGCTATGGCAAGATATTTGGACGAGCAGATCTAAGTAACAAAATATATTTAAAGCTAATTCAGCAAACATATTTGAGTGCTAAATTATGGCAGGCTGTTTCAGCAGTCAATGAGGCCGAGCACATAGCCATCGAACTATCGAAGGCCATCGCAGCAACAAAGATCAAGTATAAAACAGTGTAGAGCTATTTCACCTAACAGATTGGCTACTAGACCATGGCAATCTACGTCACAAAAAATATATGGCAGGATATTTTAGCAACTAATCGGGCTTGGCATGCCATCTCAGCTCAGCATATAGACTGTAAACTACTTCGGCAAATAGTGAGATTAACAACATCTATCAGCTAACATTCAAAGCTACATCGACATGCATGGGGCCTCAGTCTAGAATGCGCGTACCGTGGGAGAAGTTGACTGCTGTGCGTCTCCACACGAACGTCGCTAGCGGTGGCAGCGTTGACCGCTGTGCGCCTCCACAAGAACATCGCCAGCGGTGGCGGCGCAGCTCAAGGATGGCAGTCTACGAGAGCGTACTGTGGGAGCGAGAGGATCGCCGTGCGTCCCCTCGACGAACCGAGACACCGACGTATCGGCACGACGGGGAGGGCGGCTTTGGCAGAGCGAATGGAGTGGAGGGGGACGGGGGGAGGGGGTTTGGGGAATATTATTGGCTAGTTGGCCGAATGGCGGTTGAATTTGGGATTGGGGGATTTTTTTTTGGGGGTGGGGTCGCGCTGTGGGCGGGGGGAGTTTGGCGCATGGTCGGTTTCTCCAAGTGCAGTCCCACGTGTCAGTGAAGAGGCAAGCCGAAGCGCGTCCCGTTTGCATGAGCCGTGTGCAAGACTGAACGTGTGTGGGGTGCAATGCCACCGTGACAGGGGTGCTGTGAGTGTACCCCCTTTTTCCTTTTCAACTAGGTGCTTCGCCCCTCAAAAAAATTGGTGCTTCGCGCGATCCATTGATAGTACTACTAGTAATCCGGTAATCCCGACTAAAACAGCGCGACCGGGTTTTTTCCCGCGCGATATGCTGGGAGGTTGGCTTAGTTGGTTTTTTTGGACGAGTAATGCTACACCTACGTAATCCCGGTTACGTAATTAACGTAATGTGAAATGTGTGAGCTATTGATTGTAGACTGGGGGGAGGGAGGGGCCCACCACCATGAAAATCAGGGAGGAGAGAGAGAGGCAATTTACGTTAACCCTTTCGTAGGTTCCCATAGATGTAGAAAGCTGTGAAATGCATGAATATGTAGTGGACGTACTATTGGAGTGCCTAAGATAAATTGTGTATGTAGACCCTATGTGTTTATTTACTTCGCATGTTATCTTTGTCTCGGTTCAATAAAAAGCAGAGTTGGTGATGATGGTGTGCCTGCCATCCTACAACATAGGCCGTCTGATCTATATCTAACGGATAGGAAGGAAACTATGTCAATTTACCCGCACTCCTCTCCACATTTGTAGATAAGGCCTTCCCTCGTTCATCCTTTTCTCCCACAAGATCTTGATGTTCCATGCAATGCACAGGCATCTTGCTAGTACTCCTACAATATACTATATTATTGTGAAAGTTCATATACACCGGCCGAGATTAATGCAAACACGGCAGATTTTCATTACATTTCGAACTTTTATAGGACAGAAAAATAAAATAAACCCGACCCTAAACCTATTCTATGGCGGCGACCGACGTCCTCCATCTGCGATCTCCATGTACGGGGGCAGCGTTCAATACAAAGGTGCGTTCTCCGGTGAGGAAGGGTAGAACACAAGAGACGGACCGGCCAGTTCGCACACCATGCCCTGCCACCTCCCATGCCCTACTCATCCTCGGAGGAGTCCCCGACCTCGGCGGTGCCGGACGTTGGACAGCGGCAAGTAGGACGCGTGGCTAATGCTGCTCCCGTCGTCGGCCGCCATCGTGGCCACCGCTTGTGTGGTCGTGTCCGTGTCCGACTACGCCGCTATTGCGTCGCAAGCGGCGACTTGAGCGAGGGCGGCGACCTCTAGCTTCATCCCAAAAGACAAATCTCTCCCATAGAGCGTTTGCGCTCGCGGTCATGGCGGATGTGGTGCCAGGTAGCAGGACGATGCGCTATGGTGTGGAGCTTAGCTGGGCATTCCGCTTTAAGTAGTGCATTCCGGTGAGGCCAAACCGTCCGGCCGCGTCATTAAGTCGCCGGAGTTTGTTCCTCGGGCACTGAGCCTCTTAACGATAGCATACGGACGGACGACATGAATGCGGGCAGCTGGCGCCGGCTGGGAACGCACCGCGCGACGACGTGAGGGACGAGGGTTTTTGGTGTGCCAGGGTAGTCAGCTGCAGTCGTGGCAACATTGGAGATGCCCTTCGCTCACAAGCGACCCCACATGTCATTGAAAAAGTAAGACGACCCGGCATGGTCTCAGGTCCTGGGGATGCAGTTGGCCGTGCTACACCACTCCGTGGACGCGTCGCAGCGCGCGCGCACTTCGGCGCCCCGTGCATCCTTGATGAGCCGGGTTTTGATCTACTGGTCGTGCCACAGCGCTAACGCCACCCTCGGCACACTGAAACCGACCGTGTCCAGCGACGATGAGCATGTCGCTCACCGCGGTCGCCCTATCCAGAAGCAGTGCTGGAGCTGCGCCATGTTGCTGGCCCCCACGACCCACATGAACGGTTGCCGGTGGCGAGGAGCTCATGGGCCAGCTCCTCCATTGGACTAGTCTGCGCCATGTCGTCCCGACAGGTGTGCCCCACATGTTGGTTTCCCTGTTTTCCCAGCCATATTCAAGCGTTAGTGCTTCGTGTTGCGCATTTGGCGCAGAACAGGTGGTTTTTGTGCCCTGGTTCAAATGTGGTATAGTACCAAGTTGTTACCCTAGCCCCAAGTGTGGTGGTTTTGGGTAAGGTGCCACCCTTTTCCTTTTCAAGTAGTGAAGCGTAACACTTGATTAAGTAGCCGGATGGTGTGCAAAATGTAGGTGTCCGACTGTTTGAAAGAATAATTGAGGTGTGCCCGGTATGTGCCCGCATTTAGGGGCCTAACTTACCATGTTCCAGCAGTAGTAACTATACTAGTCCCTGCGTATTCCCTCTATTTTTATTTACTCTGCATTTTAGCTTTGCTCAAAGTCAAGCTTTGTAAACTTTGACAAAGTTCATAGACAAAAATAATAACATATACAATAACAAATCAATACAATTAGATTCATTATTGAATATACTTTCACATCATATATATTTGCTATTGTAAATGTTCATATTTCTACTCTTACTAGCAAGATGCCCGTGCGTTGCACGTAACATCAAGATGCATTTGTATGACTAGTTTACCTTGTGAGAAAAAAGGATGAACGAGGGAAGGCCTTATTTGCAATTGTGGAGAGGTGTGTGGGTACCTTTTTGCAAAATTGCCATATTTTCCTTCCTATCCGTCAGATATAAATCGGACGACATATATTGCAGGATGGCAGGGACACCATCATCACCAACTTCGTTTTTTATAAGAGTCCGTCCGATTTATATCTGACGGATAGGAAGGAAACTATGGAAATTTTGCAAAAAGATACCCACACCCCTCTCCACATTTGCAAATAAGGCCTTCCCTCATTCATCCTTTTCTCCCACAAGATAAACTACTCATACAAATGCATCTTGATGTTCCGTGCAACGCACGGGCATCTTGCTAGTGTACATAAAAAGCAGAGTTGGTGATAATGGTGTGCCTGCCATCCTGCAATATAGGCCATCTGATCTATATCTAACGGATAGGATGGAAACTATGACAATTTACCCGCACTCCTCTCCACATTTGCAGATAAGGCCTTCCCTCGTTCATCCTTTTCTCCCACAAGATCTTGATGTTCCGTGCAAGGCACGGGCATATTGCTAGTTTTCTATAAACTTGGTCAAATTTTATGAAGTTTGACTTCAGTCAAACCTAATATGCAGAGTAAATAAAAATAGAGGGAGTATCTTACTCCGTGACCAAGACGGAAGGGAAAACGAGACAACTTATTGTTTATTTGAGCCGTTCAAGTATAATTATGTGGCGTTGCTTATTTCTCATTCCTCTCCAACCCTCTTCTCCATCGATCATGCCACCCTCCGGTCGAGTCCATCCTCCCGCATGCCTCATTTGAACATTCCGCCGAGTATCATTCGCTTGTATTTCCAATGTTGTAATTTGTACGACATGCATACAAATAAACGGTTCGTTTAAAGTTTCACTTTCCCTCCAGTACGTGTCGCTTCCCATCTTAGTTTTGACATCCCATTCAGTTCATGCCCCAACACATCTTGACGAGACCGATTGATGTTTGAGAGATCAATTGTGTGTCGTGCAAGGAGATAAAGGTTTGGTTTGTTTCTATGATAGAATGATAGAAATGACCCGCGGGGGGTTCTATGGGGATCAGAGGGAGTATATTGTACGTTCATAAGCGAAACGGACGTATTGTACCCGCCCTAGTCCTCTTTCAATTGATCTCTGGACCCTGAGATGAAATCGAGAGAAAACGAGTGGGTGCATGTGTGATACCTAAGGTGGATTCAAAATTTTGAACCAGTGATCATAGCATCCGCAAGTCATATATAAAGGGTATTCAATGTTCGTTTCACTTTTGAATGTACAATATACTCCCTCTGATCCTTTCTAGCTTACATATAAGTTTTATGTGTAGTCAAAGTATCTCTACTTTGATCGAACTTACAGAAAAAGTATCAACATTCAACAACGCCCAATCAATATTGTTAGATTTGTACGTACTCCTAGATTTGTATTCAAACAGAGATGGTTTCCAATTTGTTTTCAACCACGTGAATGTGCTTGTTCTCGCGCATGCTCTTCCTACTAGGATTTCGCCACGTATAGCTAGTCCAATAGTAACTTTTTTTAAGCTCCCTGTCCAATAGTACTAGTGGAGTACTGACAACATCTGTAGTAGAGTATGCAGTGCTCATAGTACTCCCTCCTTCCATTTATATAGGGCCTAAGAGCAAGTCTAATAAGGCCTAGTCAGCAGGCTATAAGACTTGTCATGTCATTAAAATCCTACTTGGAGGAGTGAGAAGAGAGGAGAGAGAGTGAAGCGGGCTCTTATATTCTACAGCCCGGCCATAACACATAGATCAAGATAAAAAAGTATGCATGCAACTCTCTTCCAATCATATACCTTGATCATGCAAATATTAAATGCTTAGAGCCAACCTAATAGCCAGTAAGAGCTAACTTACATGGCACTTTTGCCGATGTGAAGGAGAGAGATGTAAAAAAGTAAGGGGAGTGAGCTCTCTTGCAAGAGCCTAGCTATATACGCATTCCTAGGTAAATACAATAAATATGAAGAAAGAGATAGTAGAGAGGAGATGAGAAAAAGTACTAATACAATAGCCAGCCTTTTATATTATTTTTTGCAGGAAATAGACAACCTTATAGCCCACACTATTGTATGAGTGCATATAGATGATGGCTATAGATGACATGGCAGTTCCTTATAGCCACCACCTGGCTATATTATTAACCATGCTCCAATGCGTTTTTCAAAACCGCCTTTGACTATTGACAATATTAATAGTACATGATATGTATAATGTGAAAATTATATCATTGGAAGCTCCTTTCACATACGAATTTGATCGTATGCTTTGTGTAAGTTGCATGTCATATATTATTACTCTAACATTTGGTCAAAGTTAGCCTCGAAAAACGCATTAGGCCCTGTAGATGGAAGGAGGGAGTAGTAGTAGAAGTGGATCCTCTGACATAGGATCCTTGCCTACCCTCCCTTTCGGTCACTCACTGGCGGACCCATGCTTGCTAGGCCCTGCATGTCAGTTACTCAATGGGTTCGGCCATGTCAGGGGATCCTCATCCGTAGTATACTCCCTCTGTTTTTATTTACCCCGCATAAACCGAAGGGAGTGGTAGTATAAATGACACGGGCGGGGGAGGGGGAGGGACGTCAGTTTGCTCTCAACTGCGGTCCCACAAGAGAGCGAAAATGCAAGACGAAGGGGCTGTTTGGTTCTCTGACAAGCATTGCCACACTTTGCCACATTTTTTGCCAAACTTGCCTAAGGTTAGTTCATCAAAATGAGAGCCACAAGTTGGCAAGCCTAAGGGAATCTTGCCACACTTTTGTGTGTATGCCATGTGGGGCACAAGTGTGGCTTGCCTAAGGTGTGGCTTGAACCAAACACTCACCTAAGTTGGTCAAACTTGCCTAACCTTAGGTGTGGCAATCTTTGGCAAAGTTAGTTGGTGAACGATGTGGAGGGTCCAGCGTGCCGGGGTGCAACGGGAACGCGACAACAGTGATGTACAGTCAAAACCGATTGACCGGTCATCACCGGAACCACTATTCACACCAGAACCTTCGCTGCTCAGCCTATGCCAGCCACTGCCCCAAAACCACACCTCCTCTCCAGCCCATTTCCCCACCTTTCGATCCCCTAGCCCGCATCAAGCATCCCCTAGTTCACCGGAAAGCCATGGTGCGCCGCAAGATCACATACTACAAGATGTTGGCGCCGGAGCGCCGCGCAGAAATCGCGGTGGCGGTCGGCGCCACAGACCTCCATTCCCAAGCTCGCTTTGCGACGGGCCAATCCCCAAGTTCTCTGGAGCCAAGCTACGAGGAGGAGGAAGCCGATCCAATGTTCATGGCGGAGGTCGCGGCGCAGAAGGCCCCCGATGGTTATGAGATGATGGACGTCGACTTCGTGCTGGCATCCGGGTCCCCCATGGTGCAGGCAGACCAGCGGTTCAACCAGGCGATACTAAAGAAGGACCGGGAGGCAGAGGCTCAACTCGACGCGGAGCGCGTGCATGTCGCTGCCACCGAGGCTCTCCCGCAGGCGGAACCGGATGTCGTGGATGTGAACCAGGTGGCAGAGGCTCAACTCGACGCGGAGCGCGCGGATGCCGCTGCCATCGAGGCCCTCCTGTAGGCGGAACCGGACGTCGTCGACTTGAACCGGGCGGCGGAGGCTCAACTCGACGCAGAGCGTGCGGATGCCGCTGCCATCGAGGCCCTCCCGCAAGAGGAACCGGACGTCCTCGACTTGAACCGGGCGGTGCTCTCATCCGTGCAGAGCGCCCGCACACGCCGCGTGAATGAGTAGCTAGAGGCCGAGGACAACCACGGTGCGGAGACACACGTCGGCAGCTATGGCTGGTTCACGCCGGCAGCCAAAGACGACGAGGCCGTCTCGTTCCACGAGCAGTGATAGTTTTTCTTTATGTTGTTGTTTTTAGGGATCTTTTGTTGTGTAAAGACATATATTTTTATGCAAGTCGCCTGACTGTCATCATTTGGGTCAGTCTACCATTTCAGGCGGTTGGATGAATATCCTATGTCTCCTAACCCTTCTTCATCACCTCTTCTTCTTCCCCAACAGACCACCGCACAGGCCGTACGGATCCACCCCAACATGCGGTTGGATAAACATAATGTATGAACGAAAATTATCTATCAGTGGTAGCATGTGTCAGTGAGGGTGAGTTCCCTTGGTTGGGTTTGCGGCGTGCAGGAGCGACTGTGTGAGAGTGTGGTGCGACCGCGGCGTGCAGGAGCGACCGTGTGAGGGTGCAGTTCGATATGAATCATCGTTTGACGCGTCAATTAATGCGTATTTTTTTCTCCAAAGCCCAAAGAGCTAACCATCTCACTCCTCATCGCTTGATTAATGCAGCACCATGCAAGCAAACCTTCTCACTTCCGCACGCATGCAAGGGTATATTAATGTCCTTGGTTGCTAGTACTCCCTCCATTCCCTTATACAAGGCCACAAACTCAAATTACAGGTACCAAGGCAAAATTTAATGACTGCCTCGATTAGTGTTAGTGGCCTTTTGCAAATTGTAATTTTGATATACTAGCCTGGTGTACAAAAATGGAGGTAGTAACTATTTGACTTCCTTCCCCATTGCGGTGACGTCGATGATATCTCGAACGTTGTGGTTTGGCGAAGTGCGTTCGATGGAGAACACCATTGACGGAGACCATGGTAAGTTGTTTGCAAGTGCCGCCTGCAAGCCGAGACAACTGCCTTATTTGCATCCAGGAAGTCTATTGAACCAAAGGACGTGTAAATGTACTAGTACTACTAGTACACAATAGTGTCATCCGTCCAGCTTAATGTGGTGAGGTGTTTTCTCGAAGAAGACGATGGAGAAACGGAGTCAGCGAAGAGTGAAAATGATGGTTGCTTCGTCCGTGCTTTGTGATTTGACGCCTCACTGCTTTGTGATTTGTGATAGAAGGGTCAGGGGAGTATACTCTGTGCTCTATGATGTACATGCGTCCAAGCACGGGAGAAAGAGGAGAGACGTTGCATTTTCTATTCCTTCAATCAATCAATCAGGGAGCTTCGGTTCCATATTTTTGGCTTTGGCAGCACCGTCCATAAATGGTTCCCATCGATGAAAAAAGCTATTTTCACATTTGGCTACACATTATGGATGCCCTTAATCGTACCACTTGGTTTTGCTCCTGTGTGCTATCTATACAAATCTCAATTATATTGATCTAAAAAACTATAGAATCAAGATTAGTAAAAAGGAGGTGATTTTGCCGCGCAGATGGCATGGGAGGTTTCTTATTTTTAGAGGATGTTGGCCTGGCGGTTTGCTAACATGCGGTCCCACGTGTCAGTGCTTTACCAAGCCGATCTGCGTCCCACATGAGGTAGAACAACGGCAGAAGCAACACGTGGTTAACTTGAAGAAGATGAGGGAGAAGCGGATTCAGCAATGAGTGAAATGATGGTTGCTTAGTCCCTCCAACTTCTTTTTTACTAGCATTATTTTTACTTCATCCCTCCAACTTAACTGCGGGAAAGGTGCAGCTTTCTAATTTGACGCCTCATTGCTCATTACTACGCCGGCGCCATGACTGGGGTGCTTCACCCCTGCTGCTCTACATTGTATTTCGGTATGGCACGTGGACCCGGTAGCTTGATGTCCCACATGTCGGCGAAAGGGACTAGAACATTTATGAAAGCGAGCGCTCCACTCTTACGATGGAGGAGTACACGACACGGCGGCCCAGTGAACTATCACTTGTACTGTATACTAGTATTATAGTTTTGCTGTTTCGCACGATCCATCGATACAAACCCGATTAAATAGGAAAGGGCGGGATTTTTCCCGCGCTGGATGATACTGGCCATACATTTCAAAGGACATTTTAATGTATGCAAACTGAATAATTAAGTAACAATATGATATCTAGTAAAACTAAAAACACATATGATTTATTGTGTTGGAGTGTAGTAGTAGTGATGTATAATGTATTGCATAGTTGTTAGATGTAACATGCGAGAACGTGTAGAGATGTAGTTTTGGAGGGCCTACAGAGAGAAAGCATAATACGGTCACCGAACTTCAGAATACGCTCATTACAGTCACTATATATGTTTTGCGGTGATTATACAGTCACTTGCTCACCGTTCAGCATCGGATTGCACTCTGTTGACCGGCCAAATAGTCTGCGTGGCACCATGTTGACTAGTTAAATTGACCATGTTCCTTGTGGGTCCCACCTGTCAGTTCGCATAGGAAAAAGGTCAGATAAACACAAATTTACGCAGGCATGACAAGACTCCAACCCATGCGCAGGAATCATCTGGTTGTGTATGTGTCTATCACGGCCTGATGTGTGTGCATGCACGTGTAGGTTGAGCACTTCAGCGTGAGAGTGTGTGTTGGTCGTGTGGTGTGTGCATGCATGCATGCGTGCGTGCATGCGTGCGTGGCTGCATGTGTACGTGTGAGTGTCGCGTGCATGCATGGCTGCATGTGTTCGTGTGAGTGTTGCGTGCATGCAGTTCGTGTGCATGCCTGCGTGTTTGTATAATCACCACACCAGCTCCTATGTGTTAAAACAGACGGCTCAGCATACCAATACAAGGCCACCTTGTCCGCTATGCCCGCGGTCGGGACTTCGAACCACCGTCCAATAGTTTTTTGTCGTTTGTTTTCATTCTTACTAGCAAGATGCCCGTGCGTTGCACGTAACATCAAGATGCATTTGTATGACTAGTTTATCTTGTGAGAGAAAAGGATGAACGAGGGAAGGCCTTATTTGCAAATGTGGAGAGGTGTGTGGGTACCTTTTTGCAAAATTGTCATAGTTTCCTTCCTATCCGTCAGATATAAATCGGACGGCCTATATTGCAAGATGGCAGGAACACCATCATCACCAACTCTGTTTTTTATAAGAGTGTAGAAGAGTAGATACAAGCCGACAGGCGGGCCCAATGGTAGTGAGATAATGTGATGCAACACTAGAGGTGCCACGTGGAGCGTTTAACTGGTCAACTAGTCGTGTCTTGAGCAAATACAGAGCTGTACGATGAGCTCGTGACTGTATAATAACCACAAAATGTAAATGGTGACCGTAATGAGTGGATTCTAAGGTCCAATGTACGTATCGTGCTTTCGCTCCAAATACAATGATCGCCGCTGTATATATCACGAGAGAAGATGGAACATGCGTGAATGTGCTGGGGGCTTAATTTTAGAGGACCTAGAGATAGTTTGTGTGCGTACGTGAAAGGGGCGTAGAGGGGGTGTATGCGATGGGGAGAGAGATGCTCTTCGTTTCTCTTTGTTATGACTAACTTGATATATAGTGTAAAAATATAAAAATTCACAGTGCGGAATAAATATCATTGTGGGAATCATGCAACAAATTAACGTTCATACTCCTCCATATAACTTTGTAATGTTTTATATATGTAGAAATTCTAAAATAATTTTTGGCCACACTTTATTCAAAAGGAATGTTGTATGCGAAATAAACGTGAAGAGATGGCTTTTTAGATCAATGGGGTACGTGGTGTAACATGTGTGAATGTGTAGTTGATGTATTTGGCAGGGCCTAAAGAGGTATGTGTGTGTATTACGTATTTGAGAGAGTCATGGATAGAGGGGCCGGCAGGGGGAGGGGGTGTGGGAGAGATAGAACGAGAAATGAGAGAGGTCTAGAGAGAGAGAGACTAATATGATGTCACAGCGAGAGATTCCCTTGAGTGTGTATATGCAAGGGGGGAGGGGATAGAGGCACGAGGAGATTTTTTTTGTGTGGTGTCTGTGTTGGTCTGTGTGGGTGTGAGAAGATAACGAGACCTGGAGGCAGAGGGTGTGTCACCGCGTGAGGTCCGGTGGGTCGAGGTGAAGCCCTTGGTTCAATTCCTGCGCCACATTGGTCGGCCCGTGACGCATTTAGGGAGACCCATGGATGACTTGTCGTACAAGACAACGATAGCAGAATTGTGAAGGACTCTGTGTCCACTGACAAAGCTGGCTTGGATTTGTAACCCTAGGTTCTCGGACTAAGGTAACCCCTTATCTCTGATATTACTATTCATCCAACCTAAATTTAAGGGGCATCCTACAGAATGCTCTGCTAGAATCATCCTCGTCGATTAGGAAGAGAGGTGTGAGACAATGCGTGAGAGACAGACCTAAAGATAATGTGCGTACAGGAAACACGTAGGCAGGTCTATGTATATAGAAAGGGTCGATGGGGATTGTGCGTGTGTATGCTTGTGAGAGGAAGAGTGCTTGTGATAAAGGTTAGTGAAAACAGTCGTAATGTTGGGTTTCGTAGTAATTTCAAAAAATTTCCTACGCACACGCAAGATCATGGTGATGCATAGCAACGAGGGGGGGAGTATGATCTACATACCTAGTAGATTGACAACGGAAGCGTTTGGTTGATGTAGTCGTACGTCTCCACGATCCGACCGATCAAGCACCGAAACTACGGCACCTCCGAGTTCTAGCACACGTTCAGCTCGATGACGATCCCCGGACTCCGATCCAGCAAAGTGTCGGGGAAGAGTTCCGTCAGCACGACGGTGTGATGACGATCTTGACGTACTACTGCTGCAGGGCTTCACCTAAGCACCGCTACAATATTATCGAGGACTATGGTGGCTGGGGGCGCCGCACACGGCTAAGGAATAGATCATGTGGATCAACTTGTGTGTCTCTGGGGTGCCCCTGCCTCTGTATATAAAGTACTAAAGGGGGGAGGCTGGCCGGCCACATAGGGCGCGCCAGGAGAGTCCTACTCCCTCTGGGAGTAGGATTCCTCCCCCCCCCAATCCTAGTTGGAATAGGACTCACGGAGGGGGGAAAAGAGAGAGAGGGGCCGGCCCCCTCTCCTTGTCCAATTCGGACCAAGGGAGGGGAGGGGTGCGCGGCCCACTATGGGCTGCCTCTTCTCTTTTCCACTAAGGCCCAATAAGGCCCATCTAGCTCCCCGGGGGGTTCCGGTAACCTCCCGGTACTCCGGTAAAATCCCGATTTCACCCGGAACACTTCCGATATCCAAACAAAAGCTTCCAATATATCAATATTTATGTCTCGACCATTTCGAGACTCCTTGTCATGTCCGTGATCACATCCGGGACTCCGAACAACCTTTGGTACATCAAAATGCATAAACTCATAATATAACTGTCATCGTAACCTTAAGCGTGCAGACCCTACGGGTTCGAGAACAATGTAGACATGACCGAGACACGTCTCCGGTCAATAACCAATAGCGGGACCTGGATGCCCATATTGGCTCCTACATATTCTACGAAGATCTTTATCGGTCAGACCGCATAACAACATACGTTTTTCCCTTTGTCATCGGTATGTTACTTGCCCGAGGTTCGATCGTCGGTATTCCAATACCTAGTTCAATCTCGTTACCGGCAAGTCTCTTTACTCGTTCTGTAATACATCATCCCGCAACTAACTCATTAGTTGCAATGCTTGCAAGGCTTAAGTGATGTGCATTACCGAGAGGGCCCAGAGATACCTCTCTGACAATCGGAGTGACAAAACCTAATCTCGAAATACGCCAACCCAACATGTACCTTTGGAGACACCTGTAGTACTCATTTATAATCACCCAGTTACGTTGTGATGTTTGGTAGTACCCAAAGTGTTCCTCCGGTAAATGGGTGTTGCATAATCTCATAGTTATAGGAACATATATAAGTCATGAAGAAAGCAATAGCAACATACTAAACGATCGGGTGCTAAGCTAATGGAATGGGTCATGTCAATCAGATCATTCACTTAATGTTGTGATCCCGTTAATCAAATAACAACTCCTTGTTTATGGTTAGGAAACATAACCATCTTTGATTAACGAGCAAGTCAAGTAGAGGCATACTAGTGACACTCTGTTTGTCTATGTATTCACACATGTATTATGTTTCCGGTTAATACAATTCTAGCATGAATAATAAACATTTATCATGATATAAGGAAATAAATAATAACTTTATTATTGCCTCTAGGGCATATTTCCTTCAGTCTCCCACTTGCACTAGAGTCAATAATCTAGATTACACAGTAATGATTCTCACACCCATGGAGCCTTGGTGCTGATCATGTTTTGCTCGTGGAAGAGGCTTAGTCAACGGGTCTGCAACATTCAGATCCGTATGTATCTTGCAAATCTCTATGTCTCCCACCTGGACTAGATCCTGGATGGAATTGAAGCGTCTCTTGATGTGCTTGGTTCTCTTGTGAAATCTGGATTCCTTTGCCAAGGCAATTGCACCAGTATTATCACAAAAGATTTTCATTGGACCCGATGCACTAGGTATGACACCTAGATCGGATATGAACTCCTTCATCCAGACTCCTTCATTTGCTGCTTCCGAAGCAGCTATGTACTCTGCTTCACATGTAGATCCCGCTACAACGCTTTGTTTAGAACTGCACCAACTGACAGCTCCACCGTTTAATGTAAACACGTATCCGGTTTGCGATTTAGAATCGTCCGGATCAGTGTCAAAGCTTGCATCAACGTAACCTTTTACGATGAGCTCTTTGTCACCTCCATATACGAGAAACATATCCTTAGTCCTTTTCAGGTACTTCAGGATGTTCTTGACCGCTGTCCAGTGATCCACTCCTGGATTACTTTGGTACCTCCCTGCTAGACTTATAGCAAGGAACACATCAGGTCTGGTACACAGCATTGCATACATGATAGAGCCTATGGCTGAAGCATAGGGAACATCTTTCATATTCTCTCTATCTTCTGCAGTGGTCGGGCATTGAGTCTTACTCAACTTCACACCTTGTAACACAGGCAAGAACCCTTTCTTTGCTTGATCCATTTTGAACTTCTTCAAAACTTTGTCAAGGTATGTGGTTTGTGAAAGTCCAATTAAGCGTCTTGATCTATCTCTATAGATCTTAATGCCTAATAGGTAAGCAGCTTCACCGAGGTCTTTCATTGAAAAACTCCTATTAAAGTATCCCTTTATGCTATCCAGAAATTCTACATCATTTCCAATTAGTAATATGTCATCTACATATAATATCAGAAATGCTATAGAGCTCCCACTCACTTTCTTGTAAATACAGGCTTCTCCAAAAGTCTCTATAAAACCAAATGATTTGATCACACTATCAAGACGTTTATTCCAACTCCGAGAGGCTTGCACCAGTCCATAAATGGATTGCTGGAGCTTGCACACTTTGTTAGCTCCCTTTGGATCGACAAAACCTTCTGGTTGCATCATATACAACTCTTCTTCCAGAAATCCATTCAGGAATGCAGTTTTGACATCCATCTGCCAAATTTCATAATCATAAAATGCGGCAATTGCTAACATGATTCGGACAGACTTAAGCATCGCTACGGGTGAGAAGGTCTCATCGTAGTCAATCCCTTGAACTTGCCGAAAACCTTTTGCGACAAGTCGAGCTTTGTAGACAGTAATATTATCGTCAGCGTCAGTCTTCTTCTTGAAGATCCATTTATTCTCAATTGCTTGCCGATCATCGGGCAAGTCAACCAAAGTCCATACTTTGTTCTCATACATGGATCCCATCTCAGATTTCATGGCTTCAAGCCACTTTGCGGAATCTGGGCTCACCATCGCTTCTTCATAGTTCGTAGGTTCATCATGATCTAGTAGCATGACTTCCAGAACGGGATTACCGTACCACTCTGGTGCGGATCTTACTCTGGTTGATCTACGAGGTTCAGTAGTATCTTGTTCTGAAGTTTCATGATCATCATCATTAGCTTCCTCACTAACTGGTGTAGGTGTCACAGAAACAGTTTTCTGTGATGCACTACTTTCCAATAAGGGAGCAGGTACAGTTACCTCGTCAAGTTCTACTTTCCTCCCACTCACTTCAATCGAGAGAAACTCCTTCTCTAGAAAGTTTCCGAATTTAGCAACAAAAGTCTTGCCTTCGGATCTGTGATAGAAGGTGTATCCAATAGTCTCCTTTGGATATCCTATGAAGACACATTTCTCCGATTTGGGTTCGAGCTTATCAGGTTGAAGCTTTTTCACATAAGCATCACAGCCCCAAACTTTTAGAAACGACAACTTTGGTTTCTTGCCAAACCACAGTTCATAAGGCGTCGTCTCAACGGATTTTGATGGTGCCCTATTTAACGTGAATGCGGCCGTCTCTAGAGCGTATCCCCAAAACGATAGCGGTAAATCAGTAAGAGACATCATAGATTGCACCATATCCAGTAAAGTACGATTACGACGTTCGGACACACCATTACGCTGTGGTGTTCCGGGTGGCGTGAGTTGCGAAACTATTCCACAATTTTTCAAATGTACACCAAACTCGTACCTCAAATATTCTCCTCCACGATCAGATCGTAGAAACTTTATTTTCTTGTTACGATGATTTTCAACTTCACTCTGAAATTCCTTGAACTTTTCAAACGTTTCAGACTTATGTTTCATTAAGTAGATATACCCATATCTACTTAAATCATCTGTGAAGGTGAGAAAATAACGATATCCGCCACGAGCCTCAATATTCATCGGACCACATACATCTGTATGTATGATTTCCAACAAATCTGTTGCTCTCTCCATAGTACCGGAGAATGGTGTTTTAGTCATCTTGCCCATGAGGCATGGTTCGCAAGTACCAAGTGATTCATAATCAAGTGGTTCCAAAAGTCCATCAGTATGGAGTTTCTTCATGCGCTTTACACCGGTATGACCTAAACGGCAGTGCCACAAATAAGTTGCACTATCATTATCAACTCTGCATCTTTTGGCTTCAACATTATGAATATGTGTATTACTACTATCAAGATTAAACAAGAATAGACCACTCTTCAAGGGTGCATGACCATAAAAGATATTACTCATATAAATAGAACAACCATTATTCTCTGATTTAAATGAATAACCGTCTCGCATCAAACAAGATCCAGATATAATGTTCATGCTTAACGCTGGCACCAAATAACAATTATTTAGGTCTAATATTAATCCCGAAGGTAGATGTAGAGGTAGCGTGCCGACTGCGATCACATCGACTTTGGAACCGTTTCCCACACGCATCGTCACCTCGTCCTTAGCCAATGTTCGCTTAATCCGTAGTCCCTGTTTCGAGTTGCAGATATTAGCAACAGAACCAGTATCAAATACCCAGGTGCTACTGCGAGCATTAGTAAGGTACACATCAATAACATGTATATCACATATACCTTTGTTCACCTTGCCATCCTTCTTATCCGCCAAATACTTGGGGCAGTTCCGCTTCCAGTGACCAGTCTGCTTGCAATAGAAGCACTCAGTTTCAGGCTTAGGTCCAGGTTTGGGTTTCTTCTCTTGAGTAGCAACTTGCTTGCCGTTCTTTTTGAAGTTCCCCTTCTTCTTCCCTTTGCCGTTTTTCTTGAAACTAGTGGTCTTGTTGACCATCAACACTTGATGCTCCTTCTTGATTTCTACCTCCGCAGCTTTCAGCATCGCGAAGAGCTCGGGAATAGTCTTATTCATCCCTTGCATATTATAGTTCATCACGAAGCTCTTGTAGCTTGGTGGCAGTGATTGGAGAATTCTGTCAATGACGCAGTCATCTGGAAGATTAACTCCCAACTGAATCAAGTGATTATTATACCCAGACATTTTGAGTATATGCTCACTGACAGAACTGTTCTCCTCCATCTTGCAGCTATAGAACTTATTGGAGACTTCGTATCTCTCAATCCGAGCATTTGCTTGAAATATTAACTTCAACTCCTGGAACATCTCATATGCTTCATGACGTTCAAAACGTCGTTGAAGTCCCGATTCTAAGCCATAAAGCATGGCACACTGAACTATTGAGTAGTCATCAGCTTTGCTCTGCCAGACGTTCATAACATCCGGCGTTGCTCCTGCAGCAGGGCTGGCACCCAGCGGTGCTTCCAGGATGTAATTCTTCTGTGCAGCAATGAGGATAATCCTCAAGTTACGGACCCAGTCCGTGTAATTGCTACCATCATTTTTCAACTTTGCTTTCTCAAGGAACGCATTAAATTCAATGGAACAACAGCACGAGCCATCTATCTACAATCAAACATAAACAAGCAAGATACTTATCAGGTACTAAGTTTCATGATAAATTTAAGTTCAGTTAATTTACTTAAAGAACTCCCACTTAGATAGACATCCCTCTAATCCTCTAAGTGATTACGTGATCCAAATCAACTAAACCATGTCCGATCATCACGTGAGATGGAGTAGTTTCATTGGTGAACATCATTATGTTGTACATATCTACTATATGATTCACGCTCGACCTTTCGGTCTCCGTGTTCCGAGGCCATATCTGTATATGCTTGGCTCGTCAAGTATAACCTGAGTATTCCACGTGTGCAACTGTTTTGCACCCGTTGTATTTGAACGTAGAGCCTATCACACCCGATCATCACGTGGTGTCTCAGCACAAAGAACTTTCGCAACGGTGCATACTCAGGGAGAACACTACTTGATAATTTAGTGAGAGATCATCTTATAATGCTACCGACAATCAAAGAAAGATAAGATGCATAAAAGATAAACATCACATGCAATCAATATAAGTGATATGATATGGCCATCATCATCTTATGCTTGTGATCTCCATCTCCGAAGCACCTTCGTGATCACCATCGTCACCGGCGCGACACCTTGATCTCCATCGTAGCATCGTTGTCGTCTCTCCAAGCTTGTGCTTCCACGACTATCGCTACCGCTTAGTGATAAAGTAAAGCATTACATCGCGATTGCATTGCATACAATAAAGCGACAACCATATGGCTCCTGCCAGTTGCCGATAACTTGGTTACAAAACATGATCATCTCATACAATAAAATTTAGCATCATGTCTTGACCATATCACATCACAACATGCCCTGCAAAAACAAGTTAGACGTCCTCTACTTTGTTGTTGCAAGTTTTACGTGGCTGCTACGGGCTTAAGCAAGAACCAATCTTACCTACGCATCAAAACCACAACGGTAGTTTGTCAAGTTGGTGCTGTTTTAACCTTCGCAAGGACCGGGCGTAGCCACACTCAGTTCAACTAAAGTTGGAGAAACTGTCACCCACAAGCCACCTCTGTGCAAAGCACGTCGGGAGAACCGGTCTCGCGTAAGCGTACGCGTAATGTCGGTCTGGGCCGCTTCATCCAACAATACCGCCGAACCAAAGTATGACATGCTGGTAAGTAGTATGACTTATATCGCCCACAACTCACTTGTGTTCTACTCGTGCATATAACATCAACATATAAAACCTAGGTTCTGATACCACTGTTGGGTTTCGTAGTAATTTCAAAAAAATTCCTACGCACACGCAAGATCATGGTGATGCATAGCAACGAGAGGGGGAGTATGATATACATACCTAGTAGATTGACAACGGAAGCGTTTGGTTGATGTAGTCGTACGTCTCCACGATCCGACCGATCAAGCACCGAAACTACGACACCTCCGAGTTCTAGCACACGTTCAGCTCGATGACGATCCCCGGACTCTGATCCAGCAAAGTGTCGGGGAAGAGTTCCGTCAGCACGATGGCGTGATGACGATCTTGACGTACTACTGCTGCAGGGCTTCGCCTAAGCACCGCTACAATATTATCGAGGACTATGGTGGCTGGGGGCGCCGCACACGGCTAAGGAATAGATCACGTGGATCAACTTGTGTGTCTCTGGGGTGCCCCTGCCTCCGTATATAAAGGACTAAAGGGGGAGGCTGGCCGGCCACATAGGGCGCGCCAGGAGAGTCCTACTCCCTCTGGGAGTAGGATTCCCCCCCCCCCAATCCTAGTTGGAATAGGACTCACGGAGGGGGGAAAAGAGAGAGAGGGGTCGGCCCCCTCTCCTTGTCCAATTCGGACCAAGGGAGGGGAGGGGTGCGCGGCCCACTATGGGCTGCCTCTTCTCTTTTCCACTAAGGCCCAATAAGGCCCATCTAGCTCCCCGGGGGGTTCCGGTAACCTCCTGGTACTCCGGTAAAATCCCGATTTCACCCGGAACACTTCCGATATCCAAACATAGGCTTCCAATATATCAATCTTTATGTCTCGAACATTTTGAGACTCCTCGTCATATCCATGATCACATCCAGGACTCCGAACAACCTTCGGTACATCAAAATGCATAAACTCATAATATAACTGTCATCGTAACCTTAAGCGTGCGGACCCTACGGGTTCGAGAACAATGTAGACATGACCGAGACACGTCTCCGGTCAATAACCAATAGCGGGACCTGGATGCCCATATTGGCTCCTACATATCCTACGAAGATCTTTATCGGTCAGACCGCATAACAACACACGTTGTTCCCTTTGTCATCGGTATGTTACTTGCTCGAGGTTCGATCGTCGGTATTCCAATACCTAGTTCAATCTCGTTACCGGCAAGTCTCTTTACTCGTTCTGTAATACATCATCCCGCAACTAACTCATTAGTTGCAATGCTTGCAAGGCTTAAGTGATGTGCATTACCGAGAGGGCCCAGAGATACCTCTCCGACAATCGGAGTGACAAAACCTAATCTCGAAATACGCCAACCCAACATGTACCTTTGGAGACACCTGTAGTACTCCTTTATAATCACCCAGTTATGTTGTGACGTTTGGTAGTACCCAAAGTGTTCCTCCGGTAAACGGGAGTTGCATAATCTCATAGTTATAGGAACATGTATAAGTCATGAAGAAAGCAATAGCAACATACTAAACGATCGGGTGCTAAGCTAATGGAATGGTTCATGTCAATCAGATCATTCACTTAATGATGTGATCCCGTTAATCAAATAACAACTCCTTGTTTATGGTTAGGAAACATAACCATCTTTGATTAACGAGCTAGTCAAGTAGAGGCATACTAGTGACACTCTGTTTGTCTATGTATTCACACATGTATTATGTTTCCGGTTAATACAATTCTAGCATGAATAATAAACATTTATCATGATATAAGGAAATAAATAATAACTTTATTATTGCCTCTAGGGCATATTTCCTTCAAGCCAGTTGCTCATCGCAACCCGCTGCCATTGGTGTGGTGCCACTGCTGCAAATCACGCAGAGTCATCCGTCGCGTCTCAACCACAATCCTCAACCCTGGCCGAGTCTTCTACAAATGCCCGAATCATGGGTTAATAATATGTTTAAGTGTTGTTCTGCTGCTTTCAGTTGCTGATGTTTTTAATAGTTTGGTTGATGATCTTCCAATTTGATTTGTGCAGAAAAGGGAAGATTCGTGTGATTTGTATTTCTGGGAAGTTGCTGATGTGGGGGAACGCAACTACGCTGATTATTTGGTTAGCCGAGGAATCCCAATACCAACAGGTTGGGGTGTTGGACAAGTAACTAAAGGAACAGCAGAAGAGGAAGATGCAGAGTAGAAGCTTAAAGATGCAGTTCCTCTGATCATGGCCAAGCAACAGCTGCTAAACGACCTTAATAGCAATGAGGAGATGAAAGAGCTTGTGAAGATAATGGGGAAAATTGATGTGCTCTGTAGGATGATTGTCTCTTTATTTGCAGTGTATGTAGCACTCGTGATGTATTCAGTGGCTATGACATGAGCACTTTGCTGAAACTAGTAATGAATGCAACCTCTGTAGCAGGCTGGGCATAGTGTTGTGAACATCTAATGATTTCTATTAACAGAAATCGGGGGGGGGGGTATCCCGTTTTGCTCATAAATAAATAAATGGCATATGCACTTTTGGTAATAAATAAATAAATTACACTACCAAAAAATACACTTCCGTGATGATATGTGTTTGTCACAGTAGGTCGCGTTTTCTGTCATGCATGTACATCCATGACAAATTTATGACAGAATCAAGATAGTCATACCTGTGCTGTCGTAGAAGTGTTCCATGACATTGCCAAAATTATCATCATGGAAGTGTCCACTTCCATGACGATAAATCGCGCGTCACAGAAGTGCTTTCGTCAAGGGTGACCGACACGTGGCATCCACCGTAACGGAACGCCGTTAAGCTATCGGGTCGGATTTTGGATCCGATAACCCGTTAACAGCCACGACCAATGCCGATTTTCCACGTGTAAAATTCTCATTGGCTGACGGATCCACGCGTCAGCTCCGCGTTGGCACAGGTGTCACTCATCCAACGGTCGAGATGGGCTAATGATATGTTGACACGTGGACCGGCCCAAAAGTGGCCCACAAAGATTAAATGGGCCGGCCCAACCGAAGGCCCATAAGATTTAGCGGACCATAATGGGCCAGCCCAGCTAAAGGCCCACCAAATTTAGCGGACCATAATGGGCCGGCCCAGCTAAAGGCCCACACAATTTTGCCGACCACAATGGGCTGGCCCAGCTAAAGGCCCACAAGATTTTGCGGACCACAATGGGCCGGCCTAGCTAAAGGCCCACTAGATTATGCCGACCATAATGGGCCGGCCCAGCTAAAGGCCCAACATTCTCTGTCAAATCGGCCCGTCAACGGCCTGTCCTAAACTTGTCATCAACGCGGCCCATGGTCATTTCTGGCCCGTTAACAGTTCGCTAAGTAATTGGGCCGAATTATGGCCCGGTGTATTTCCGGCCTGTTAATGGTCCGGCTTCATTTGGGCCCATTTACAGGCCATCAAAACTTTCGGCCCATAAACGACCGTGAAGGATTTGGGTCATATTCGGCCATGTCTGACATTCGGCCTGTTAGAGGCCCGCTATAGCTTTGGGCCACTTTCGGCTTGTTGTCATTTTCGGCCTGTTAACGCCGGACGTAAACCATGGGCCATATGTGGCCCAATGTCATATCGGGCCCATTAACGACCCATATAAAAATGATGATAATCTAGCCCGACCGAAGTTCCGCCCTATTAAAGGCCCGTGTATTAGGTCGGCGCATTTACGGCCCGTCCGAATTTCGGCCTGTTAAAGTCCAGTGGGTTATTTGGCACAGCCCAATCTCACTTTCGGTCTATTAAAGGCCCCTGTATTTTATGGGCTCGAGATATTTACACCTGTAAACAGCCTATTTTTACTGAGGGCCCAAATTATGTTTAGGCCTGTTAAAGGCCCACTATGGGCACATGCCTACCAGAAAAATATGAAAGCTTATGTTGATTTAGGCCCAGATATTTTTAGTGGGCTACATGCCAATTTCGGCCCGTAATCATTTTTAGGCCAATTGGAATGGGCCTGACGAATGTTGGCATGTTGGGCTCCTATGAAGGTTTCGGCCGAATACATTACTAAGATAAACCTACACTATACAAAAATAGCATCGTGAGCGACGAGGGGTCAAATCACAAAGCCCCACCTTTCCCGCATTAAGCTGGACGGACGAAGCAACCATCATTTCACTCTAGGGCGCAAGAGCATAAAGAAAAGAGAAAACAATGATGCGTGCGGCAGCTACCCAGGACACCCTAGGGTAGGGGTCTCCACTACAGTTCCTTTTTTTGAAAGCGCCTCCACTACAAATCGGCTTCTCCCTTGTCCTCTTGAAGAAAACCGATGATGAGTGCGGCGGTAGGGTTTGTAGGAGTATTACGGCGTGCGGGGCCACGTCGTAGTAAACGGGTTCGAGCCGACGCCTTAAATATGTGTGGGCCGCTTGGTTTTACGGGAATGAGGCAGCATTTTGGGTTCGGGGACCAGTTGAGATATAGTACATACAAAAAGTTGTGGACGTAGGTTCGACCGAAAGGCAATGATGCATGGGCCCTACATTTTGATATACCCGGGGCCGCGTGAAATTTTCTACTCTACTCAAAACTAGTAAGGTACACATGTATTGAACGCATGAGATTTCGAAACCAAATTATGAATAAATACACACTATAGGATGTAAAGCTTTGAGTCATATATGCATGATGTAGTTGTTCGTTTAGTTCTTATAGTTCATCTCATTAAAAATCAATAAGTTCTATAAAAATGTTAAGATTCATGGGGTTGTGCATTGTACTCCCTCCTTTCCAAAATAGATGACCCAACTTTGCACCAAAGTTAGTGCAAAGTTGGGTCATCTATTTTGGAATGGAGGGAGTAAATCATAAAGTAAAAAACAAATAATGGCCATTCATTTAGAAAAAAATAATCAATTATGATACATAAGATTCTGGAACAAAGGAGAAGTGCTTGTGTTTTGAGGTTTGTGCATTATGCTTAAGTTCAACCATGGAGTCTTCTAAATTGTACATGTGGCAGATCTGGTGGAATGTTGATGATATCCAACGGCCAGTAGTGCTTGGATTTGCCTATCTTTGCTATGTCGGGTTAGCTTCATCCAACGACCATCTTTCAAAGTTATTGGCACACTATATAGTTCTTGTGCCATAGTTGCATGTTTTGGAAAAAAGCTACTAGTGGGTTGTACTATCTATTTAGGAATAGAAGATGTATACATGGAAGTTGTAGGGAAAGAGATGACATGGAGCATCTCAATTCCTATGAGTAGGGATTGGAAAAGAGATGTCATTTGCTTCACATCACAGGAACTTTTCTATTGAATATAGAGATGACATGTTTCTCAATTCCTATGAGGAGGGATTAGAAAAGAGATGTAATTTGGTTCATATCATAGGAACTTTTCTATTGAATATATGCTAATGTTTATTTTCCTTTGAAATTAAGGGAGTATAGGAATCCATTCATATGAACCAAGTGGCTCTAAAGCTATAGAAATGATATCATGTTTATTTCCTTTGAAATGTGGAGTATATGAATCTATTCCTATGAACCAATTGGCTCTAAAGGAAAAAATCCTATAAAAATCATATCATATAGAGTTCCTATGATGTTCCTCGACACTAAAGGATGCTTGAAATTGCTGCGGGTGATACGATGGTCTTTCTTTGTAGACTCCTCACCCAATTTTATAGTTACCTCTCGAAGATGAATGAAATGATATATACATGGTATTCTACATGTGCAATTTGGTACACGAAAACTCGGTAAAAGTTTGCGGGGTTCGAATTTTCAATAAAGCTATATGCACTGCATTTCGGAATGGAGGGAGCATACGACAGTTGCTAACACTCACGTGGAAGATTTGTGTGTAGGAGTGGCTGTTCTGTTAAATGACATGGCAAAACTGACACTGTCGGATGCCGATCTAACGGTCCTTACGGCGTTCGTTAGGAAAAGGCTTGTGGCAAACGTTTGTCGGATAATGATTTACGGACACATGCATTGCATTGATACGTGCCCCCCTCTCTCTCTCACGCACACGCACCCTCACGAGTCACGACTCTCCCGAGTCCTCTCACAGACTCGCATGTCGCACACATCGTCTATCTGCAGGTAAACGTCACGCACATATGTGCTCTTCACACCCTACCGTCAGAACTTCTAAAAAACAAAAGACGGTGCGCACATTTTATTTTAGCTCACACGTCACACACTTGTACTATTAGTCTTGCGGCGAACGTTCTTTGGGCATAGTATATTGTACTCTCACGAAGAGAAGCGGTGCACGCACGCACTAGTTCTCTCACACCCACTCGCGGGTACACGTAGGAGCGCATTTTTTGAAGCTGGTACAACAAAATCACTCCACTATATATAAAAGCAGGAGCCTTAGCGCTTGCTTTACTAGGGTTCCTCTCGTTCACTCTCTCATGCTCTCCAGATCTAAGCAACACATAGGTGGCCACACTCTCTCTCAGCTCATGGCTGGTCACAAATCCGGCCGGAAAAACCTCGACTGGGGCAGGGGTGTAGGTGCATCGTTCATGCTGTCGTCGGCGGCGAGGGAGGAGACCAACGGCTGCCCGTGCATCCCGATCGGCGGTCGTGCCGTTCTCTCCGAGAGAGCACCGGCCTGGGAGGGCCTCCGACCCCTTCTTCCTCCCTATGGTATTGTGGCCAAGATGCGGCCTCTCGACGCCGTCTTTGCGACATGCCGATGACCCTCAGGTATATATTCCTTCGAAACCTACCTTGCTCTACTGCCTCAGCTCCCTTCATGTGGATCCTTTTCTACTTCCGTCCGCTGTTCCAAAGCCACCTAGACTTCTACTAAGGGACGTGCTTTGCACGTATGTTCTGTATGATAGATACTCATATACCTTCTTTTTAGAGAGAGAAATGGGTACTCGTATCTTGAGTAGATATCATAGTGTGCTTGTTTGCATGATCTAAGGACTATTCTGAAATAAGAAGCAAATCACTTGCACAAATCAAACTGAGTTCCAAGTAAGAATTTGATTACAAGATAAAAGTTGTAGTTTTATTATATGCTGTTTCCTAGGTTCCACTGATGTATAGTTCCAGAGTTGTTTGACGGTTTACATGCATGTTTATGGACTATTTTGTGCAACTAAATAAGTCATTTAGGTCTGACAGACACTCATGTCCTGTATTAGCTTGAGGTATAGCTTATGTATGACTGAAATAAAATATTACACTTTTTCTGCGAATAATAAAAATATTACATTTCTCGATGAAGCAGAATAAAACTTTAGCTAGCATCAGCCATGCAATGTTATGTTATGTGAACAGTGTAAACTTTGCAGTATAGCGGCATCTAAAAAATCCATTTTTACAGTAATCTAAAAAAATAAGTTAGTAGTAGAGTGTTTATTTCCCAGGTGACAACGGGGAACCAAAATGTGCTAGCTATTTGCCAACTTGTCGTACTTGCATGTGAGGAGGTGGCAGCAGTTTCTAGACATTTCTCAACTTCAGTAGGTGCAATCCAGATTCAACGGGGACTTCTTTATTTGTTTACTTGGAGAGCAGAGTCGGCCATGTGCACAAGGAGCGGGAGCGAATCCAGCAGATCTTAGCCGTCAGATCATGTCATCCTTTGTTTGATGGACGGCAGTGATATGCATGAGAGGGGAAATGAACGGTGGATTTTGAGCCAATGCTTGTTTGGGCGGGAGAACCGAAGATGGAGTGGTAAATCCAATTTCAAAACTGCCGCATTATAGTAGTAGTAGATTAGAAGTAAAGCTATTTCATACAGTCGACTCAAAGCGTTGGTTCAAACAGGGAAGAAAGTGGGAAAGCTGTAGCATGAATCTAGGACTTGGTTCTAAGGGAAACGGGGGAAAGTAGTAATATCTGTCACTGTTTAAATAACCGTATATCTTATTTGCGCAAACAGGAATGTCTGTCTCCATATCATTTCGGGATGTCTGTCTCCGTATCGTTTCTATCCGCACAATCAAAAGCACACACCTCAGTTTTAGTACAACTATGCAAAATGAGATGGCTATCCCTCGCTGCCGTCGTCTAACCTCCCGTCTTCAAGGTATCCCTACATTGTAGTAACTAAGGTAGAATGACCAACGCAATCTAAAAGAAGCTGATTCGTACGTTTTACCTCCTGATTGCAGTGCAGGGACGAGCAAAAACAACTGCATCCTAGTCCGGAATGCACTTTCTACCAATTCATCGATGGACCAAGGACTAGCTGGCATGGTTGCACGACGGTTTTTTTGGATAGGTGCACGGACAACAAGCATTGTGGTCTGCTTATTTCTGCAAATAGCGGTGCTTAAATTTAGTGGAATGCACAAGCATTTCAGCTGGTCAGTACACTGCATGGTTCAGTTCAGCATTCCAGCTGATACCACAATTATAATTGGTTATTCTGGAATGAGAGAACCTAACCCTGAATGGTGGCAACAAGAAAAAATGAGAGTGAACTCCAGGAAATTTAAGCCTGCCGGGAGGCCCTTTGCTCAGAGAGAAGCCTTGCTTGTTTTTTTCCTGATTTGTAAACCTTCTCACAACTTTGTCTTTTGCTGTGAACTAGTATATGTTTGTTATGTTCTATGAATCATTGAGATGTATAATGTAGCGACCAGACCTCAAACGGTCTGATCTCTGTACTCCGGTGTCATCCCTGGATCTGTAATGCTGACACCACACAGTACTCAGAGGATTTATAGCAGAGTAGCAGTCACACACTTATTACACCGAGTGTCTCAAAAGAGAACTTATTACAATAAATATGGCTTAAGGCCATCTAATAACGATAACAGCGGAAGGCTTGGAAGATAAGTGAGTCCATCAACTCCAACGGCATCACTGAGTATAGAACCACGACCTAAAAACTCCTTAATCGTCGTCTGAAAAGTCTGCAACATTAACGTTGCAGCCCGAAAACGGGTCAGCACATGGAATATGCTGGCAAGGTAACACATAGAGAGTAATGGAATGAAACAGCTATACTATATGCATATTTGGCTGGTGGAAAGCTCTATGGTTACAGTTTTGCGTAAAGCCAATTGTTCCCTACTTCAAAGGAATAAAATTTATTTAACTATCATGGTAGTTGTTAAACATTGAGAATGGTTGACAGCATTCTCAATCCCAATAAAGCATCATCATTAAACATAACCCAACAAAATTTATTTAGAGTAACATGTTGAGATTCACATGAAAATCCAGGTACTAGATACTCAAGATGTCCATAACCAGGGACACGGCTAACCATGATTAGTTTATTACACTCTGCAGAGGTTTGCGCACTTTTCCCCACAAGACTCGATCGCCTCCGTTTGGTTTCTCGTACTACAAGGTGTTTGAGAAGACGGATGACCGAATAGTCTTTCAGAAGCCCTAGCACCTTACGAACAGGTAGACCGTACCACCTACATCCCCTACATCTGCTAGTCTACCACTGTAAGAGTTCGCACAACTTAGTCAACTATGCTAGAGCCCATAATAGCTTGTGGCTGCACACGGAAGTTTCTAGTATGAATAGTCTCATGATCCCTTTGAGCCTGGGTGGCGGTCCAAAAGAAAACGGGCAAGTCCTGGAATACCCAGGTGCCTCAATCCACCCAAATGTGTGTTTAAGTTGCCACCTTAAATAAACCATTAGTTAACAATCTCACATCTGTCATGGATATCACTCACCCAATCCACGTCTACTAGCATAGCATGGCATAATAAGCAAACGTAGAAGTAACTCCCAAAGGTTTGATAATAACAGGTAATAGGTACTACCTCATCTACTTCCCATCCCACAATTTAATTAGATCCTAATCATGCAATGTGTGAGGATTGATCTAATGCAATAAAACTGGGTAGTAGAAAAGTATGATCAAAGTGTTACTTGCCTTGCTGATGATCCGCGAAACCTAAGATTCGAAGCAACAGGCGGCACACTCCGGATTTTCTATCGCAGACAAACAAAAAAGCATACAATCAGTAATCATCTAATGCACGGGTAAAACTCAAATAAGAGATCTAACCAGAAGGTTCAACTTAAGAACTCCGGTTTGCAAAAAGAATCAAATCGAACGAAGCAACGAAAGTCAAACGGCGAAAGGAAAGAACTTCATTCTAGTAATCTGGATCTAAGGCAAATTTTACAGTAGCAAAATCTTGTTTAAGTTGGTTAAACGAATAGAGGGTTTCGAGACGAATCTCTAGGCGCTTGAATCGCCTGATTCAGATAAACGAGCGAAAAGTTATACTAAAACGAAAATCGGATCAGGAATCGTGATTAGAAAAATCGTGGATTTAATCCGACGAACGCTCGCTAGAACGAACGAACGGACGAACGCTCGCTATTTAAGTAAACCGGAAAAACCGATCTATTTAAAAAAAGGAAACAAAAAAAACCGACGAAAACCGATTTTTTTTATAAAAAACGTTGGCACGGAAGTCGAGGCGGCGGCGAACCTCGGCGACGGGATCCGGCGGCGGCGCGCGGCGGCGGCTTGGGGCGGCTTGGGCGGATTGGGGCGGATTAGGGTTTCCCCCCGGGGCTGGGCCTTGGCTTATAAAGCCCTCCCGGGCCAGTGTCCAGGTCGGACACGGCCCGTTAAGTCGGTTCGCATTTTTTTTTAAATTATTCCGCTCGGAAGAAAAATAAAAAGAAATACTAAACGGACTCCAAAAATTCCGAAATAAATTTTCACGGGCTTCTAAAATCAAGCCTCACAAGGTGAACATTTATTTGGGACCTAAATGCAATTTTGAAAAATGCACATTTTTCCTAAATTCAAATAAAACACCGAAAAACTCCGAAATAAACTCTTATTTGATTTTATTATTAAATCCTCAATATTTCTTTATTTTGGGAAAGTCATTTTATTCCCTCTCTCATATTTTTGTAATAGAAATAATTGATGATAAAATAAATAAAATCAAATGATCCTATTCTCAAAATTTGAGAAAACTCAAATATGAAAATAACGAAATCCCCAACTCTCTCCGTGGGTCATTGAGTTGCGTAGAATTTCTAGGATCAACGAAAAAGCAAAATAAAATATGATATGAAATGATGATCTAATGTATAACATTCCAAATTGAAAATTTGGGATGTTACAAACCTACCCCCCTTAAGATGAATCTCGCCCTCGAGATTCGGGTTGGCTAGCAAATAGGTGAGGGTGGACTTTGAGCAAATCTTCCTCTCGTTCCCAGGTGGCTTCATCCTCTGAGTGGTGGCTCCACTGAACTTTGCAAAACTTGATAACCTTGCTGCGGGTAACTCGGCTGGCAAACTCGAGGATCTTAATTGGTTTCTCCTCGTAGGTCAAATCATTATCCAACTGAATAGTTTCCAATGGCACTGTGTCTCTCAAGGATATGTCAGCCATCTCCACGTGACATTTCTTTAACTGAGAAACGTGGAACACATCATGAACTCCTGACAATCCTTTGGGCAATTTCAACTTGTAGGCCACTTCTCCCATACGTTCCAAAACTCGATATGGTCCTACAAATCGTGGCGCTAACTTCCCTTTAACTCCAAAACGCTTTGTTCCCCGAAGTGGAGATACTCGAAGATAAGCTCTATCTTGGACTTCGTAAACGGTCTCCTTGCGTTTAGAATCTGCATAACTTTTCTGTCTGGACTAGGCTACCTTGAGCCTATCGCGAATCAACTTCACCTTCTCTTCAGACTCTTTAATCAAGTCAGGTCCAAATAACTGGCGATCTCCAACTTCGTCCCACGACAACGGTGTCCTGCACCTCCTTCCGTACAAAACTTCAAAAGGGGCCATCTTTAAACTGGTTTGGTAACTGTTGTTGTATGAGAACTCTGCATATGGCAAATTATCGTCCCAACTAGATTCGTAATCTAGCGCACAAGCTCTCAGCATATCCTCCAGAATCTGATTGACTCTCTCGGTCTGTCCATCTATCTGTGGATGAAAAGCTGTACTGAATTCTAGCCTGGTTCCCAAAGTTTCGTGCAACTGCTTTCAGAACTTTGAGGTAAACTGGGTTCCTCTATCTGATACGATACTCCTTGGAACTCCATAGAAACATACGATCCTGGTCATGTATATCTTTGCCAACTTAGCACTGGTGTAAGTGGTCTTTACTGGGATGAAATGAGCTACTTTCGTTAATCGATCAACTACAACCCAAATCGAGTCATAGCCTGAACGAGTCCTGGGCAATCCCGTGATAAAATCCATGCCTAGCTTATCCCACTTCCATTCGGGTATCGGCAATGGTTGTAACAATCCTGCTGGCTTTTGATGCTCTACCTTTACTCTCTGACATACATCACAAACTGCTACATACTCCGCAATATCCTTCTTCATTCCGGTCCACCAGAAAATATCCTTCAAATCCAAATACATCTTGGTATTTCCTGGGTGAATTGAATACGGTGAGTCGTGTGCCTCTTGCAAAATCAACTTCCTGATCTCTGGGTCATTGGGCACGTAAACGCGGTCTTCAAACCATAGGGTGTCGTGCTCATCCTCACAAAATCCTTTAGCTTTTCCTTTGCTCAGTTTCACCTTTATAGCGGCAATCTCTTTGTCAGCTTTCTAAGCTTCTCTGATTCTATCCTTCAAAGTTGACTGAATCTCCAATGCTGCTACGTAGCCTCTCGGAACTATTTCCAAGCATAGTTCACAAAGATTTTCTGCTAACTCCTTCGGTATTTCTCCCGTCATTAACGTATTGACATGGCTCTTATGGCTTAATGCGTCAGCTACTACATTAGCCTTTCCGGGGTGATAATGCAATTTCATATCTTAATCCTTGATAAGCTCCAACCATCTCCTTTGTCTGAGATTCAACTCCTTCTAGGTGAAAATGTACTTCAAACTCTTATGATCCGTGTACACCTCACAATGATTTCCAATGAGAAAATGTCTCCATGTTTTCAAAGCATGCACTACGGCTGCTAACTCCAAATCATGCGTAGCATAATTCAACTCATGAGGCTTCAGTTTTCTTGAGGCATATGAAACAACTCTCCCTTCCTGCATAAGCACTGCTCCAAGTCCTCGACGTGAAGCGTCGCAATACACCTCATAATCTTTGGTCTGGTCTGGCAAAATCAACACTGGTGAGGTAACCAAATGTTTCTTCAACTCTTGGAAACTAGCCTCACATTCCTCTGTCCATATGAACTTGGTATCCTTCTTTAACAACTCAGTCATAGGCTTCGCAATCTTTGAGAAATTCTCAATAAATCTCCGGTAGTATCCTGCGAGTCCAAGAAAACTACGGATCTCTCCAACTGTTGTTGGGGCTTCCCACTTGGTCACGGTATCAACTTTAGTGGGATCAACTACTATACCTTCTCCAGATATAACATGTCCGAGGAATCCTACTTCCTTCAACCAAAACTCAAATTTGCTGAACTTGGCATATAATTGATGTTCTCTAAGCTTTCCAAGTACCAAACGCAAATGCTCCTTATGCTCCTCTTCATTCTTCGAATACACCAGGATATCATCAATGAACACTACGACGAACTTATCCAAGAACTCCATAAACACTTTGTTCATCATGTTCATAAAATAGGAAGGTGCGTTAGTCAGACCAAATGACATAACGGTATACTCATACAGCCCATACCTGGTAGTAAAAGTTGTCTTCGGAATATCCTGTTCTCGAATCTTCAACTGGTGGTATCCTGATCGCAGATCGATCTTGGAAAATACCTTAGCTCCTTGCAATCGATCAAACAGATCGTTGATCATTGGTAGTGGGTACTTGTTCTTGATCGTTACTTCATTCATTCCTCGATAATCAACAACCATCCTTAACGATCCATCCTTCTTCTCCACTAGAAGTATTGGCGATCCCCAAGGTGAAGAACTTGGGAGAATATATCCCTTATCCAATAACTCCTTAATCTGCTTCTTAATTTCCACCAAATCCTTTGCTAGCATCCTATATGGTCTCTTTGATATTGGCCCTATGCCTGGCAATAGCTCAATCAAAAACTCAATATCTCTATCCGGTGGCATTCCTGGCAACTCCTCTGGAAATACATCAGGGAAATCCCTTACCACTGGTACTTCCTCCTGCACAACTCCTGTTAAGCATTTTACTTGAGTCCTCTTTGGCACATGTCGGGATACATACTTGATCCTTCTCCCTTCTGGGGTGGTAAGCAAAATTGACTTGCTAGCACACTCAATATTCCCTTCATACTTTGATAACCAATCCATGCCTAATATCACATCCAATCCTTGAGATTCGAGTACTATTAGGTCTGAGGGAAAAATATAGTTACCAATCCTTAATGGTAACCGATCACACCATAGACTAGCCACATACTCTGCTACTGGCGAGGTTACTAACATGGGTGACCTAAGGGCTTGGGTTGGTAGGTTATACTTATCCACAAATCCCCTTGAGATGTATGAATGCGATGCACCTGTATCAAAAAGAACGAGTGTAGTAAATGACTTAACCAAAAACTTACCTATTACTGCATCGGGCTGAGCTTGAACCTCCTCCACGCTAACGTGGTTCACCTGTCCCCTGTTGAAAGGGTTCGGCTTCTTACCATAACTTCCATTGCTATTTTGGCCTTCAGGACATTCATTGGCATAATGTCCGGTCTTCTGACACTTAAAACAAGTGACTTGGCTCAGGTCCTTCTTGCCTGGGGTTGAGGGGTTGGTGCGGTTCTGGCCGTTGCTTCCTCCATTGCCATTAACATTCTTGGTGCCATTGTGATTGTGCGAGCTACCTCCTCCATGGGTATGCTGAAAATGTCCCCCCGGTCTAGGGGTAAAACGTGGCTTCTGCTGAGCTCCTGAATTGTACTTCCCTTGTCCATACTTCCTCTTGCGATTCTCAATTTGCTGCTGCTTCCCTTCAATCATAAGAGCACGATCTACCAACTCCTGGTAGTTGTTGAAGGTTGCTACCATCAACTGCATGCTCAACTCATCATTCAGTCCTTCCAGAAACTTCTCCTGCTTAGCTGCATCCGTAGCGACGTCATCTGGGGCATAACGTGCTAGCTTACTAAATTCCTCCACATACTGGCCAACTGTCCTTCCTCCTTGGTGCAAGTTGCGAAACTCACGCTTCTTCATGGCCATAGCTCCTGCTGAAACATGTGCAGTATGAAAAGCCTGCTGAAACTGGTCCCATGTGACAGTGTCGACAGGGAAAGTGGCTGTGAAATTCTCCCACCATGATGCTGCGGGTCCTTCTAGCTGATGTGCGGCAAACTTCACCTTCTCCGCATCTGTGCATCCTGCTGTGGTCAACTCCCTAGCTGTCTTGCGGAGCCAATCATCTGCTACTATCGGCTCAGTGCTACTGGAAAACACCGGCGGATACAGCCTAAGAAAACGGGCTAAGTGATCAACAGGTGGTGGTGGTGGGTTGTTGTTGTTCCCCTGATTCTGATTCTGGACTAGCAACTGCATCAATGTGTTCTGCTGCTGGATCAACTGGGTGAGCTCCGGTGGAAAGGCAAATCCGGGGTCACGTCTCGGAGGCATCTGATGGGTTTAGAAAAGATGAGATTTAAGAATAGAGAGAGGTCTAGAGAGAAAACACTACCCATATGCACATGAGGCAAAAGCAAACAAATCACTTCATTCAATCAAACAAGGGCATACAATCGGTCTAACTATCGCAAAAGTGCACGGACTACTCTATTTACATGGGGGAATACTACTACTGATGGGATGGTCTACTAGAAATATTCTTCGGTTGTAGACTCCATGATATCTGCTCCAGCTTCATCAACATAGTCATCATCGCTATTGTCTGGTTCCGAGTCGGTGCCGTCGATGATGATGTAGTCTTCCGGGCTAATCTCCTGGGGTTCTTCGTCTTCATCTACTGGCGTAGGGCCTCCCATAAATATTCCAATCTTCTTGATTAGGTCGTCATTCTTTTCCACCAATACTTCGATTTCCTCTTCATAATCTTCACGTGTAGACTTGAGTTCTTCCTCCAGTTCCTTGATTCTAGTATTTGCCTTCTTCAGGTCTATCATGTCGGCGCACATCTGGTTCTCCTGTCGTCGAATGTGCTGGTTTAACTCCTGGATAAAAGCTGCGATTGATCTATCCTTCATGGTGCTGATCATTTCCCAGTGCTCATCTCGGTGCCCACAAATCTGGTAGATAGTATCCTTGAGATCCTTGCGATAGACTTATCAAATGCGTCCCATGGCGATGTGAGCTGGCATGCTCTTTCCTAGACTCCAAGTTGGCGCATCAAAAGAAAACTCTATGGGCTTAGTGACTGGTATGAACGTCCTTCCTGGAACTTGAACTTGAATCATCCAGTGCTCTTCTTCAGGTAAAGTGGCGTTGTAGGTTCCCGTGAAGCTTGGTACTCCTATGTTCAGGTATCTAGTGACTTCCTTCAAGTGTCGTCCAAAGGGTGTATCTTCATCCGGTTGTGTGAACTTGTTCCTTGCATCTGCCATCCTAAAGAGTAGAAAAGATGAGAGGTCAGAAGAGAAGAGAGTGGATAGTGATCTAGGTCTTTAGCTTAGTGGTCGTGTCCTACAGTCATCGTGTGCTCTGATACCATCTCTATAGCGACCAGACCTCAAACGGTCTGATCTCTGTGCTCCGGTGTCATCCCTGGATCAGTAATGCTGACACCACACAGTACTCGGAGGATTTATAGCAGAGTAGCAATCACACACTTATTACATCAAGTGTCTTAAAAGAGAACTTATTACAATAAATATGGCTTAAGGCCATCTAATAACGATAACAGCGGAAGGCTTGGAAGATAAGTGAGTCCATCAACTCCAACGGCATCACTGAGTATAGAACCACGACCTAAAAACTCCTTAATCGTCGTCTGAAAAGTCTGCAACATTAACGTTGCAGCCCGAAAACGGGTCAGCACATGGAATATGCTGGCAAGGTAACCCATAGAGAGTAATGGAATGAAACAGCTATACTATATGCATATTTAGCTGGTGGAAAGCTCTATGGTTACAGTTTTGCGTAAAGCCAATTTTTCCCTACTTCAAAGGAATAAAATTTATTTAACTATCATGGTAGTTGTTAAACATTGAGAATGGTTGACAGCATTCTCAATCCCAATTAAGCATCATCATTAAACATAACCCAACAAAATTTATTTAGAGTAACATGTTGAGATTCACATGAAAATCCAGGTACTAGATACTCAAGATGTCCATAA